>NW_019943366.1:64648-78205 GCF_002910315.2 Salvelinus sp. IW2-2015 | reverse complement strand
TAGCCTAATAAGCAACTAATTCAACAACAACAACAAAAATAAAATATTGAAATTTCATCAACTACAAATGACATGACCCTCCCCTGGACTAGATTTCAAAAACACTAACTTCCCCTTGACTCACATTGAAAAGCATGACCTCCCCATTGTCTTATCAGGTAACCATTCTGTACATTTTTATCTCAATCCCTAATCTAAATGACAGTGGGAAAAGAATTACGCCTGTACAGAACACAAAATATATTTTTTTAAATGCATCCTTGTTTGCAATAAGGCACCAAAGTAAAAACAAATTGGTGGCATAGGAATGTACTTTTTGTCCTGAATACAAAGCGTTTGTTTGGGGTCAAATCCAACACAACACATCACTGAGTACCATCCTCATATTTCAAGCATGGTAATGCTTGCATCCTGTATGGGTATGCTTTGTCATCGGCAGGACCTGGGGAGTTTTTAAGATTAAAATAAACAAAATAGAGCTAACACAGACAAATCCCAGAGGAAAACCTAGTTCAGTCAGCTTTCCAGCAGACACTGGGAGATAAATTCACCTGTAAAAGCACAAACTGAAAAACACAAGCCAAAATATACACTGGAGTTGCTTACCAAGATGACCTTGATGTTCCTGAGTTGGCCTAGTTACAGCTTTTGACTCAAATCGCTTGAAAATCTATGGCAACGACCTGAATAAATGGCTGTCTAGTAATGGTTAACAAAAAACTTGACAGCGCTTGAATAATGTGCAAATATTGTACAATCCAGGTGTGCAAAGCTCTTAGAGAGGTATCTAGGAAGAGTCATCGCTGCCAAATGTGATTCTAACATGTATTGTGAACACTACATGRACAAAAGTATGTGGACACCTGCTAGTCGAACATCTCGTTCCAAAATCATGGGCATTAATATGGAGTTGGTCCCCTCTTCGCTGCTATAACAGGCTCCACTCTTCTGGGAAGGCTTTCCACTAGATGTTTGAACGTTGCTGTGGGGACTTGCTTCCATTCAGCCACAAGAGYATTAGTGAGRKCGGGCACTGATRTTAGCMRATTARGCCTGGCTCGCAGTCGGCGTTCCAATTCMTCCCAAAGTTGTTCGATGGGGTTGAGGTCAGAGCTCTATGCAGGCCAGTCAAGKTCTTCCACACCGATATCGACAAACCTTCTGTATAGACCTTGCTTTGTGCACGGGGGCATTGTCATGCTGAAACAGGAAAGGGCCACAAAGTTGGAAGCTCAGAATCGTCTAGAATGTCATTTTATGCTGTAGTGTTAAGATTTACCTTCACTGGATCTAAGGGGCACGAACTATGAAAAACAGGCCCCAGACCATTATTCCTCCTCCACTAAACCTCATAGTTGTCACTATGCATTGGGGCAGGTAGTGTTCTCCTGGCATCTGCCAAACCCAGATTTGTCAGTCGGACTGCCAGATGGTGAAGCGTGATTCATCACTSCAGTGAGCGCATTTCCACTGCTCCAGAGTCCAATGCTTTACACCACTYCAGCTGGCGCTTTACGCATTATAAACCCATTTCATGAAGCTCTTGAAGAACAGTTMTTGTGCTGACGTTGCTTCCAGAAGCAGTTTGGAACTCGGTAGTGAGTGTTGCAACAGAGGATAGAAGATTTTTTACACGTTGTGTGAGCTTTGTGTGGCCTACCACTTCGCGGCTGAGCTGTTGCTGCTCCAAGACGTTTCCACTTCACAATAACAGCACTTACAGTTGACCGGGGGCAGCTCTAGCAGGGCGGAAATGTGATGAACTGACTTGTTGGAAAGGTGGCATCCTATGACGGTGCCACGTTGAAAGTCACTGAGCACTTCAGAAAGGCCTTTCTACAGCCAATGTTTGTCTATGGAGATGGCGGTGGGCTCGATTTTACACACCTGTGGCTGAAATTGCCGAATCCACTAATTTGAAGGAGTGTCCACATACTTTTGCATATATTGTTTATCTCTGTATTTCCAATACAATTGCAAAAAAAATGTAAAACATGCTTTCACTTTGTCATTATAGGGTATTGTGTGTAGATGGGTGAGAAGAAAATATATTTCATCCCTTTTCAATTCAGGCTGTAACAACAAAATGTGGAATAAGTCAAGGGGTATGAATACTTTCAGAAGGCAGAGCACGTCTAAACAGATGGTTAGTAGTTTGCAGCTCCTCCTTTAGAACTAAAGTTGTGTAGACACTTACCTGTTCTCCCCAGCCTGTAGTCAGCTGACCCCTGCTGGCTGAGGTCATACTGTTCTCCCCAGCCTGTAGTCAGAGCTGCCCTGACCCCTGCTGGCTGAGGTCATACTGTTCTCCCCAGCCTGTACTGTAGTCAGAGCTGCACTGACCCCTGCTGGCTGAGGTCATAACTGTTCTCCCCAGCCTGTAGTCAGAGCTGCCCTGACCCCTGCAGGCTGAGGTCATAACTGTTCTCCCCAGCCTGTAGTCAGAGCTGCACTGACCCCTGCTGGCTGAGGTCATAACTGTTCTCCCCAGCCTGTAGTCAGGGCTACACTGACCCCTGCTGGCTGCGGTCATATCTGTTCTCCCCAGCCTGTAGTCAGAGCTGCACTGACCCCTGCTGGCTGAGGTCATAACTTCTACTTCACATATAAGATTGTATGTTTTGCATTTCACCTTATTTAACATAGAATGGCTTTAACTTTAATTTCAGTTGATAGTAGATAGATAAGAACGGTATACCAAACCTTTTTTTATGTACTCAGAGGACTGTTATTAGCATGTTTTAACCACTCCATTATAAAGATCCAGTACATTAAAAAAATTGGAGGCCCCTTACACTTTAATATTGTGAAGCAAAATATCTAACAAAATGCAATTCACATAAAATTAAAAAGGTATTGTCGGATATTATTCTTCCTAATCAGACTTTTTTTTTTACATGGACAATACATTAGAGATAATATAAGACAAGTACTGGAAACAATAGAACATTATGAAACATCTGGGAAACAGGCCTGGTATTCATAGCTGACTTTGAAAAAACTTTTGATAAAGTACGACTGGAAATTWTATATAAATGCCTGGAATATTAAACATTTTTGGAGAATCTTTTATACAATGTTATGTATAGTAACCCTAGGTGTAAAATAGTAAATAATGGCTACATCTCAGAAAGTTTTAAAATGTCAAGAGGAGTAAAACAAGGTTGTCCACTATCGGCATATCTATTTATTATGGCCATCAAAAYGTTACCTATTAAAATCAGATCCAACAATAATATAAAATTCACAATGTTGACCCCTCCACGACCTCATAGATGATATAGATACTTGTTCTAACCTCTCTGGATTACAACCAAATGATGTAATATAATATAATACGTAATAAGTGTACTATATTACGTATTGGATCACTAAAAAATACACACAAGTCGGGGCTCAGGCTGGGCCACTCAAGGACATTAGGGGACTTGTCTAGTCTAGTAGTTAGAGCATTGAGGTAGTAACCGAAAGGTTGCAAGGTCGAATCCCCGAGCTGACAAGGTAAAAATCTGTCGTTCTGCCCCTGAACAAGGCAGTTAACCCACTGTTCCCCGGTAGGCCGTCATTGAAAATAACAATTTGTTCTTAACTGACTTGTCTGGTTAAATAAAAAGGTAAAATAAAAAATGTAATATATTTACGAAAAAAATATATGGAGGATTAGAAATGATGCAGATAATTACGTCGATGGAATCTACAATATNAAAAAGGTAAAATAAAAAATGTAATATATTTACGAAAAAAATATATGGAGGATTAGAAATGATGCAGATAATTACGTCGATGGAATCTACAATATTCAAGCTGATCCACCCCATAAAATATGA
The DNA here is from genome assembly GCF_002910315.2 of Salvelinus sp. IW2-2015. Taxonomy (NCBI): domain Eukaryota; kingdom Metazoa; phylum Chordata; class Actinopteri; order Salmoniformes; family Salmonidae; genus Salvelinus; species Salvelinus sp. IW2-2015. Next base: position 74,378 of record NW_019943366.1, on the reverse strand, counting down.
AAATAATTAATAAAAATGATAAATTGGATAAGAAAAAGATATACAATAAATATAAAACATCTTTACAAGGTAAAACAGTGATCATATTTACAATATTGTCTATTTGGAAGGAAAAGTCCTGACAAAAAAGTCTCAGAAAAAGGATCTTGTGTTTAAGACATAGTTTTTATTTAAGCATATTGATAGAAGTCATAGATATCAATAAAACAGGTTGACAATTACTTTTTGTTTTGTTTTTAAAAACTACGGTTGCAATTAACAGATATAATATTGTCATTTAAATGGGTTTTGTAGTCCAAGATTGTAATATATTACAAAGATTTGCATCATAATGAGAACATCAGTCATAAATGAAGTTTTACAGCACATCAACAACTATKATCATCCTATTCAGTCAACACCATCTACGACAGGGATTATCAACTAGATTTGAGCCGCGGGACTATTTTTTTATTGAGCGGATGGTCAAGGTGCCGGGAACATAATTACAAATAATTTGAAGCTTAATCTGTGTTTTGGAAACTACCAAGAGGTTTGCTCTTCAACAGTGTTAATAAATGTGTTTATTACGACCAGAGTTTGTTATTATCATGTAGACAGTTGGATAAAAAACAAAAAGGTTCACTATCAGAACCTGATCTCACCTGAGCAATATAAGGAGTATGGGGTGGTTTCCTGGACACAGATTAAGACTAGTCCTGGACTAAAATGCAAGGTCAATGCAGAATCGCCATYGAGGCTTAATCTATGTTCAGGAAACCTCTCCTATAACTTGAATGGAGTGTGTCACTCTAAACTGTTTACATACCAAAAAGGTACCGGAAATGTACAGGTTACCAAAATCATTCATCACCCTACAAAACCCAGAGATTAATTTACAAAAACAACAGTTTTATTTTTTTCATATCGGTGTCCGTCCCCATTTGCTATATAATAGTTCATCAACAATAATATTAATAACAACAATTATGTGTGTTTGGAAATACAATGAATGTTAGTGTAGTAAATATCACAAGTAGAATTAAACAGAATATCTTTATATTAATCCACTCTCCAGCCCCATTTTACACCAATACTCGACATTTGAATAGGAATACTACTGCCTTGTCTCAGGGTAAATGAGACAGGAGGTTAGCTGGAGGCCTTGAGCTCAGGTAGGGAATGTCAGGTTACATATCCCAGACCCATCCCTTTGCCCTGATGCCACTCCACTGACCCTGGCAACAGTGAGCTAGCTGGGCATCGCTCCGGGAATCCATCCCGGGCTGGTGTTTCAGGTTGGAGGGGATCCATCCCGGGCTGGTGTTTCAGGTTGGAGGGGATCCATCCCGGGCTGGTGTTTCAGGTTGGAGGGGGGAATTAAATAAATAAAGATGTGAAAGAGAGGAGGGTTGTCACTCTTCTCATTTGGTGGCTTGCCAGATGATGATGCCTAGTATGGTCAGTACTATGGACATGACCATAGCCAGAATGCACATCTTCTTACGGGACTTTYGCTAAGGGGRGAGACAGAGCAGAGGGATGGCAGGTTGGTGACAGTCGAGGTGCAGAAAACAGCATGGCACCGATTCATTTAAAAGTTACCTGTTCCTGGGGATGAAACGCTCGATTCGACGGTTCAACGCTATGTGGGCCGTTTTTATTCAAGCAGCAAACCCACAGCATGCTAGGTCGTTCTCAGTGATGTAGTGGAGGGTGTTACGTCGTATACCCACATTTTCTTTTCAGTGGGCTTTGGTGTATATTTAATCATGCGTATAAAGTAGTGTGGTGGAGGGTATTGCGTATATATGAGTGTATAAGTAGTGTGTGGAGGTAGTGTATAATATGAGTGTACAAGTAGTTGGTGGAGGGTAAGCGTATAATGAGTGTTAAAGTATGTGGTGGAGGATACGGTATAATATGAGTGTATCAAAGTATGTGTTGGGGATATCGCGTTAATCATGAGGTGTTAAAGTAGTGTGGGGAGGATATCGGTTAATATGACGTGTATAAGTAGTGTGGTGGAGATAACGCGTATAATCATGAGTGTATAGTAGTGTGGTGGAGGATCGCGTATATATGAGTGTATAAAGTAGTGTGGTGGAGGGTAAGTGTATAATCATGCACAGTAGTACATAATATAAAATTTTTGGCATATATGGGTGTGAAAAGTGGAACATGTTAAACTATTTATTCAGCAGGGTAGGTATGTGGCGGGTGGTTGAACGGGAAAGAGGATAAGGTTTAGAGGACGCGAACTATTCCAGTTATGAGTTGTGAAGTTTTAGTTACTTTTGTTGATAGAGAGTTTAAGGAAGGTATGAGGTTTAGCAGGGCCTGATTGGATAGGAGAGTTTAAAGGAACGGCTATGAGGTTTTAGACAGGGCTGTTGGATAGGAAGTTAAGGGCAGGCTATGAGGTTTAGATCAGGGCCTGATTGATAGGAAGAGTTTAAGGGAGGCTTGAGGTTTAGACAGGGCCTGAATGGATCAGGAAGGTTTTAAGGGACAGGCTATGAGGTTAGAGGGCACTGACTGGATAGGTAGAGTTAGGGGACAGGCTATGAAGGTTAAGGGAAGGCTATGAGGTTAAGGGACGGCATGAGGTTTAGACAGGTCTGATTGAACAGGTGAGTTTGGGACAGGCTTGAGGTTAGGGAGGCTATGAGGTTAAGGGACAGGCTATGAGGTTTAAGACCAGTCCCCCTGACTTGAACAGGGTGAGTTTAAGGGGACCAGGCTATGAGTTAAGGGGCTATGGGTTTAGACTGGGTATTGAAAGGTGTAATTCGTAGATTAAATAGCCTACAGAAATAATGTGCCAAAGACTACAGCCTAGATTAGAAAAGTTATACAAGAATAGTAATATTAGTGTAGAAATGTATGGAAACCATGGTGTATGAAAGTGAATGTAGCCGAGGCCTTGCTTTGCCTTGCCTCGAGTATCCCGTTCTCATGTAACGCACCACCATAGAAAGCTGGTCCTTTTCTGAACTCTGTGCTTATCTGGTCCCTTAGCCTAACGTATCAGCCACACGGGCCGAGCCTAACGTATCAGCCATAAGGGCCGAGCCTAACGTATCAGCCATAAGGGCCGAGCCTAACGTATCAGCCATACGGGCCGAGCCTAACGTATCAGCCATAAGGGCCGAGCCTAACGTATCAGCCATAAGGGCCGAGCCTAACGTATCAGCCATAAGGGCCGAGCCTAACGTATCAGCCATAAGGGCTGAGCCTATTGTTTCATTCTGGATATCATGGTGGATTGTATTTCTCATTGCCATGATTTAGGTCATTCAGAGTACATGTCTCCGTTTCGCTGAATTTTTCACACAGGGCGCCCCTTTCCACCACCGGGCAGGCCATTTTGGAAATTAGAGTATACCCACTTCTCCATGGCATCAACAGCCAATCAAGCACGAGCTGGAAGCTATAACGATCCTCGATTGRTCAGTTGCACCATTATATATCTTGCTATGATGTCACCTAGAATTTGCACAATGTTCAGGTTTTGTCAACTTATTGTTCTGTTCACACTTTGTTCAAACAGTTCGGCGCGAGGTGCTTTCCTTCTATTGAATAGGAATGGGTTCCCTCATTTTGTTGGCAGTCATCGCTAGCTAACAGTAGACACAGGGTCTTACTCTGCCGCAGTGATATTCTGTCTTACCTGGTAGTAGGAGGCTCTCTGGAGCTGTTCTGTCCCTCGGTCTACGTGGACCTCAGCACTCTCTACGTTGGCCTCTATGCTGTCTGTGGTGTAAACACAGAGGGTCAGACAGACTGGCTCAGCTTGTTACTGCCTTAAGGTACGGCAGATTCTTTTTTTTACACATATGTACCGTGCCTTCAGAACGTAGTCAAACCCCTTGACTTTTTCCACATGTTGTTGTGTTATAGCCTGAATTTAAAAAGGATTAAATTGAGATTTTGTGTCACTGACCTACCCACAATACCCCATAATGTGAAAGTGGTATTATGTTTTTTGACATTTTTACAAATGTCTTCAGTCAACAAGTATTCAACCCCTTTGTTATGGCAAGCCTAAATAAGTTCAGGAGTAAAAAAATGTGCTTAACAAGTCACATAAGTTGCATGGACTCACTCTGTGTGCAATAATAGTGCTTAACATGATTTATGAATGACTACCTCATCTCTCTAAGGTCCCTCAGTCGAGCAGTGAATTTCAAACACAGATTCAACTGTAAACACCAGGGAGGTTTACCAATGCCACGGCAAGAAGGGCACCTATTGGTAGATGGGTAAAAATAAATTAAAAAGTAGACATTGAATATCCCTTTGAGCATGGTGAAGTTATTAATTACACTTTGGATGGTGTATCAATATACCCAGTCACTACAAATATATAGGCGTCCTTCCTAACTCAGTTGCTGGAGAGGAAGGAAACCACTCAGCAATTTCACCATGTAGCCAATGGTGACTTTAAAATAGTTTAATGGGTGTGATAGGAGAAAACTGAGGATGGATCGACAACATTGTAGTTTATCCACAATACTAACCTAATTGAGAGTGAAAAGGAAGCCTGTATAGAATACAAATATTCCAAAACACGCATCCTGTTTGCAACAAGGCACTAAAGTAATATTGCAAAAAATGTGGCAAACCAATTAACTTTTTGTCCTGAATACAAAGTGTTATGTTTGGGACAAATCCAACACAACACATTACTGAGTATCACTCTTCATATATTCAAGCATAGTGGTGGCTGCATCATGTTATGGGAATGCTTGTAATCRTTAAGGACTGAGGAGTTCTTCAGGATAAAAAATAAACAGAGTGGAGCTRAGCACAGACAAAATCCTAGAGGAAAACCTGGTTCAGTCTGCTTTCCACCAGACACTGGGAGATGAATTCACCTTTCAGCAGCAGAGCTTGAAGAATTTTTTAAAGAATAATGGGCAAATGTTTTACCCAGAAAGACAAAGTATTGACTCAGGGGTGTGAATACTTATGTAAATTAGATATTTCTATATTTCATTTTTAATACATTTTCTACAATTTCTAAAAACATGTTTTCACTTTGCCATTATGGGGTATTGTATGTAGATGGGTGAGAAAATATATCTATTTAACACATTTTGAATTCAGGCTGCAACAAAAAAATGTGGAATAAGTCACGGGGTATGAATACTATAATACAGATGTTTTGGGGTCAGATTATATTTTTAGAGAGTTCAAATCATGTTTCAGAGGCGTTGTTTTTATGAAGGAAGAAACTGATTGGGCACTGTACTCCAGTACAACAACAAGTGACGGAACTCACCAATCATCTCTCCCTGATCATGGATCATCACTGCTAGATCCTTGAAGATCTGGTTCACATCCAAGATGTCCGACTGAAATGACAACATAGGCAATGCTGAAATAACACATAACTCAATGAGAAAGGTAATGCGTTCCTGTTTATGCCATGTGCTCCCGAGTGGCGCATGCGTCTAAGATGCACCTGCACTCAGTGCTAGAGGAGTCACTAGAGCGCGTTCCCTACAGACACCTTGGTTTAGAATCAGGCTGGTTATCACAACTGGCCGTGTTGGGAGTCCATAGGGCTGCGCACAATTGGCCCAGCGCCGTCCGGGTTAGGGTTTGGCCGGGGTAGGCCGTCATTGTAAATAAGAATTTGTTCTTAACTGACTTGCCTAATTAAATAAAGGGTAAATAAAATAAAATAACGTTTTTAAATGTGATGAGCATAAGCATTGGTCTGGTCCCCAGGTTCTGGATGCATCCTGAAAGGCACCCTATTCCCCAGGGCATTAGTTTGGACCAGCACCCTATTCCCCAGGGCATTAGTTTGGACCAGCAGCCTATTCCCCAGAGCCATTAGTTTGGACCAGCACCCTATTCCCCAGGGCATTAGTTTGGACCAGCACCCTATTCCAGAGCATTAGTTTGGAGCAGCACCTATTCCCCAGAGCATTAGTTTGGACAGCACCCTATTCCCCAGAGCATTAGTTTGGACCAGCACCCTATTCCCCAGAGCATTAGTTTGGAGCAGCACCCTAATTCCCCAGGGAGCATTAGCTTTGGACAGCACCCTATTCCCCAGGGCATTGTTTGGACAGCACCTATTCCCAGGGCCATTAGTTTTGGACCAGCACCCTATTCCCCAGAGCATTAGTTTGGACCAGCACCTATTCCCCAGGGCATTAGTTGGACCAGCACCCTATTCCCCAGGCAGTTAGTTTGGACAGCACCCTATTCCCCAGAGCATTAGTTTGACCAGCCCCTATTCCCCAGAGCCTTAGTTGGACAGCACCCTATTTCCCAGGGTTAGTTGACCAGCCTTCACCACTAGTTTGGACAGCACCCTTTCCCCAGAGCATTAGTTTGGACAGCACCCTATTCCCCAGAGCATTAGTTGACAGCACCCTATTCCCCGAGCATTAGTTTGGACCAGCACCTATTTCAGGCATTAGTTTGGACCAGCACCCTATCCCCCAGATGCTTAGTTTGGACCAGCACCCTATTCCCAGGCATTAGTTTGGACCAGCCACCCTATTCCCCAGCTGCTTAGTTTGGAACCAGCACCCTATTCCCCCAGCCGCTTAGTTTGGACCAGCACCCTATTCCCCAGAGCATAGTTTGACAGCACCCTATTCCCCAGGCATTATTTGGACCAGACATCCCCACCTAGTTGTACCACCCCTATCCCAGCGCGTAGTTTGGACAGAACCCTATTCCCCAGGCATTAGTATGGACCAGCACCCTATTCCCCAGCGCATTAGTTGACCAGCACCCTTGCACAATGTAGCGCAACAGGGTTGTAATAAGGGACAACGCACCACTGTCGTGGGGGGGGGGGGGGGAACAGACCTCCAGCTGTCTGATGTTGGTCTCTCTCTCCTTGATAAGCTCCAAGTCCTCTTCTGTTTATGGCCTCCTCTGTCGTCTGTGTGGTTGTTTGACCCCAATCTTCTGGCTACAGAAAAGAAAGAGCGAAAGAAACACTTGTATGGAGAGAAGGAGATTAAAGCATATTTAAGAAACCAGGCCACCATATCCTGGAGTAGAGAAGTATCATAACATCCTCCTCTGAGAGGAGAGAGAGAAGCTTGAACCTACTTATCAAAAGACACGAGCGGTTCCTCAGAGGCACCATCTTCAGCCTGACAGAGAGAACCAGACATCACTTGAAGTTTGATCATAGAAAACCTGCCAATGCGGTATGACATACTCAGCATTCCAGCCATTGTTCTATCTGTATTTTTCAAAGCCTTACAGAGAGACGGGAACCAGCTCTGGCTCTGGCCACAGACTCCTTCTCCTTCTGTGCTGCCTGGCGCTGTATGGCCTGAAGTTGTTGAGGGCAGCGGAGAAATCATTCATCAGCCGTCCTTCTGGATTTCCTGTTGCCTCTGTGGGTTGAAGAAGAAGAAATGGGTCATTCAAAACACATTGTTCCTGTTAAGGAGTTGTCACTGTCACCGATCCCTTACCGCGTTCCCTTACTCTGAGGTCTCCTAGACTCAGTCCCCCCCTAGACCACCGAGTCTCCACTCCACCCCCCTATAGAGGGACACCGAGTCTCCCCTAGAAACCGAGTCCCCTCCCCCCTAGACACCCCCCGTCCCCTCCCCTAGACACCGAGTTCGCCCCCCAGACCCGAGCTTCCCTCCCCTGAGACACCGAGTTCCCCCCCCCTTCCAGGAAACCGAGTTCCCCCCCCCCCTAGAAACCGAGTCCTAACCAGATCCCCCCCCTAGAAGTCCCCCACCAGAAGTCTCCCCTAACACAACCTCCCTCTCAGAGTCCCCCTAAACACAGAGTTCCCCCCCCTTAGAAACGAGTTCCTCCCCCTGCGTTCCTCCCCCCTAGGACACAACCCCCATACCGAGTCCTCCTGACAAGTCCCCCCCCTAACAGATCCCAAGACACGAGTTCTCCCCCAGACAAAGGCCCTCCCATAGAACGAGCCCCCCGGCACGAGTCTTGACACGAGTCCCTCCCCCTAGAGACACAGAGTCTTTACACAGAGTCCCTCCCCTAGACACCGAGTTCCCCCGCCGCCCATGATCACGCGAGTTTCCCCCCCCTAAGCACACCGAGTTTCCCCCCCCCCCCTAGACACCGAGTCCCTCCCCCCCCCTAGGACACCGAGTTCCCCCCTAGATCCTTAGGTCAGTTTTGCATTTCCCCCACTAACGGTTAAGGTTAGGATCAGGGAAGAAGGGATGCTAGATCTGTACCTATGGGAAACTTCAACCTGGAGCCATTCAAACACACAAAAGGTTACTCAAGGTACTCCCGTTGTCATTGTTGGGATGTCCGTCCCACACACAAACTCATTGGAACAGACACTGACCTGCTCTGAAGGTGCTGAAGATAGTGAGACGGAGCCCAGGTCTTTCAGGTGCTTGTTGGTCTCCTTGGCCAGCTGGTTGGTAAAGTGCTGTATGTGTTGCCTGAAAGAACGTAAACAGTAAAGGAGATACTAAACTCTCAGGGAGTAACATAGAAGACACACACATTCTGTTCTGTATACAGCACATTAACAAGTTTGTCAGTGTATGTACTCAAGAGAGAGATCAAAGTAGCACCCTTGTGCCTTGATGACAGCTTTGCACACTTGGAATTCTCTCAACCAGCTTCACCTGGAATGCTTTCCAACAGTCTTGAAGGAGTTCCCACATATGCTGAGCACTTGTTGGCTGCTTTTCCTTCACTCTGAGTCCAACTCATCCCAAACCATCTCAATTGGTTTGAGGTCAGGTGATTGTGGATGCCAGGTCAACTGATGCAGCACTCAATCACTCTTCTTGGTCAAATAGCCATTACACAGCCTGGAGGTGTGTTTTGGGTTATTGTCCTGCAGATTGTCTTTGCATTTATTTGGGTTGCAAGTTCTGAGGCTGGTAACTCTAATGAGCTTATTCTCTGCAGCAGAGGTAACTTTGGTCTTCCTTTCCTGTGGCGGTCCTCATGAGAGCCAGTTCATCATAGCCCTTGATGATTTTTGCGACTGCACTTGAAAGAAACTTTCAAAGTTTTGAAATTTTCCGGATTGACTTACCTTCATGTCTTAAAGTAATAATGGACTTCGTTTCTTCTTGAATATTTGAGCTGTTCTTGCCATAATGTGGTTTGGTCTTTTACCAAATAGGACTATCTTCTATATACTACTCCTACTTGTCACACAACAACTGATTGGCTTAAATGCATTAAGAACGGAAAAAATCCACAAATTAACTTTTAACATGGCACACCTGTTAATTTAAATGCTCCAGGTGACTACCTCATGAAGCTGGTTGAGAGAATGCCAAGCGTGTGCAAAGCAGTCATCAAGCAAAGGGTGGCTATTTTAATCATCTCAAATATTACATATTTGATTTGTTTAACACTTTTTTGGTACTACATGATTCCATATGTGTTATTTCATAGCTTTGATGTCTTCACTATTATTCTACAATGTAGAAAATAGTAACAATAAAAAAAACCCTGGAATGAGTAGGTGTGTCCAAACTTGACTGGTACTATATGTACATTAATTCGTTTATCAGCGTATGTACAAGCAAAACATTTTGAGAATACTTACAGACGGTCTGCAGTTCGCTTGTGTCTTGCCTCGTCCCAGCTGACTCACCATGCTCTTTATCTGAGCAGCTGGGAGGAGAGAAGATGTACATTCTCTAAACTGTAGGCCAGGCTGCCAACCCTCTTCCTGGTGATCTACCGTCCGGGTGTTTCAGTCCAACCCTAATTTAACACACCTGATTCTAACTAAATT
>NW_019943366.1:0-61454 GCF_002910315.2 Salvelinus sp. IW2-2015 | reverse complement strand
TGTACTTACAGTTACTATTACCAGTCAAAAGTTTGCACTCACCTACTCCATTCAAGGGTTTTTCTTTATATAGTATTTTTTTACTATATTGTAGAATAAATAGTGAAGACAAAAACTATGAAATAACACATATGGAATTATGTAGTAACCAAAAAAAGAAAACAATCAAAAATATATTTTAGATTCTTTCAAAGTAGGCACCTTTGCCTTGATGACAGCTTTGCACACTTGGATTCTCTCAACCAGCTTCACCTGGAATGCTTTTCCAACAGCTTTAAGGAGTTCCCACATATGCTGAGCACTTGTTGGCTGCTTTTCCTTCACTCTGCAGTCCAACTCATCCCAAACCATCTCAATTGGTTTGAGGTCAGGTGATTGTGGATGCCAGGTCAACTGATGCAGCACTCAATCACTCTCCTTCTTGGTCAAATAGCCATTACACAGCCTGGAGGTGTGTTTTGGTTATGTCCTGCAGATTGTCTTTGCATTTATTTGGGTTGCAAGTTCTGAGGCTGGTAACTCTAATGAGCTTATTCTCTGCAGCATCTCTCTCTTTTAGCTGCTCAACAAGACCTTAACTAGCTGAATCAGATATGCTAAATTAGGGTTGGACTGAAAACCTACAGGACAGTAGATCTCCAGGAAGAGGGTTGGGGCAGCCCTGATGTAGGCTATAGGATACATCAWGTATAGATCATTACAAAGTACTGACTGAATTATCTTCATCACATCAACTCTTCTCTTTCTGCAGCAATACTTACTGTTCTGTGTGATCTTCTGGATGTTGGAGCTGCATGTCTGGATGAGGGTATTGGAGTCCCGTGGCTGGGTGCGATAGCCGTCTGCTTTACTGTAAGACATTGCTGCCAGTRTGGCGTGCTCTTAGGTCTCACGGTGAAGACTGTTGGGGGTTGCGTGGCAGGTGTATTGGGAAAACTCTGGGAGAGGAGAAAGTCGTTATAAGTTTTGTTATCAAGACAGAGATAYACAGAGGGTRCAATTTGGGACACAGCCTAAAAATCCTATCCAGCTGTTAATAATGGAGAATAGAGCATGATGTCCACTATATAGTGCATTCGGAAAGTATTCAGACCCCTTCCCCAACTTTGTTACTTTACAGCCTTATTCTAAATAGGATTAAATTACTTATTTTCCTCATCAATTTACACACAATACCCCATAATGACAAAGCAAAAAAACGTGTTTAAAAAAAAAATATGTTTGCATATTATATTTTTAAAAAGAAATACCTTCTTTACATAAGTATTCAGACCCTTTGCTATGAGACTCGAAAGCTCAGGTGCATCCTGTTTCCATTGATAATCCTTGAAATGTTTCTACAACTTGATCGGAGTCCACCTGTGGTAAATTCAATTGATTGGACATGATTTGGAAAGGCACACACCTTTCTAGATAAGGTCCCACAGTTGACAGTGTATGTCAGAGCAAAAAMCAAGACATGAGGTCTTAGGAATTGTCCGTAAAGCAATCCAAGAGCCCGATATTCACTCTGACAGAGTTCCACTGTGGAGATGGGAGAACCTTCAGGGAGAACCTTCCGGAAGAACAACCATCTCTGCAGCACTCCACCAATCAGGCCTTTATGGTAGAGTGGCCAGATGGAAGCCACTCCTCAGTAAAAGGCACATGACAGTCCACTTGGAATTTGCCAAAAGGCACCTAAAGGACTCTCAAACCATGAGAAACAACATTCTCTGGTCTGATGAAACCAAGATTGAACTCTTTGGCCTGAATGCCATGCGTCACGTCTCGAGGAAACCTGGTACCATCCCTACGGCGAAGCATTGTGGTGTCAGGAATCGACGGAAAGATGAATGGAGCAATGTACAGAAAGATCCTTGATGAAAACCTGCTCCAGAGCCCTCAGGGCCTCAGACTGGGGTGAAGGTTCACCTTCCAACAGGACAATGACCCTAAGNCAGATGGAAGCCACTCCTCAGTAAAAGGCACATGACAGTCCACTTGGAATTTGCCAAAAGGCACCTAAAGGACTCTCAAACCATGAGAAACAACATTCTCTGGTCTGATGAAACCAAGATTGAACTCTTTGGCCTGAATGCCATGCGTCACGTCTSGAGGAAACCTGGTACCATCCCTACGGCGAARCATTGTGGTGTCAGGAATCGACGGAAAGATGAATGGAGCAATGTACAGAAAGATCCTTGATGAAAACCTGCTCCAGAGCCCTCAGGGCCTCAGACTGGGGYGAAGGTTCACCTTCCAACAGGACAATGACCCTAAGCACACAKCCAAGACAACGCAGGAGTGGCTTTGGGACAAGTCTCTGAATGTACTCGAGTGGCCCAGCCAGAACCCGGACTTGAACCTGATCTAACATATTTGATGAGACCTGAAAAAAGCCATGCAGTGACGCTCACCATCCAACCAGACAGAGCTTGAGAGGATCTTCAGAGAAAAATGGGAAAAAACTCACAAATACAGGTGCCAAGCTGGTAGCGTCATACCCAAGATGACTCGAGGCTGTAATCACTGCCAAAGGTGACTTATGTCAATGTGATAGTTAATTTAAAAAAAACAAAATTAGCACATTTTTTAAAACTATTTTTGCTTTGTCATTATCAAAATGTGGAAAAACGTCAAAGGAATACTTTCCGAATGCACTGTATATACAAAAGTATGTGGACACCCCTTCAAATTAGTGGATTTGGCTATTTTAGCCACACCCTTTGCTGGCAGATGTATAAAATCGAGCACACAGCCAAGCAATCTCCATAAACAGACATTGGCTGTAGAATGGCCTTACTGAAGAGCTCAGTGACTTTCAACGTGGCACTGTCCAACGAGTCAGTTCGTCAAATTTCTGCCCTGCTATAGCTGCCCCAGTCAACTTTATGTTAGAGCAACAATAGCTTAGCTGCGAAGTGGTAGGCCACACAAGCTCACAAACAGGACYGCTGAATGCTGAAGCACGTAAAAATTGTCTGTCTTCGGTTGCAACACTTAACTATGGACTTCCAAACTGTCTCTGGAAGCAACGTCAGCACACATAGGAAGTTTCATGAAATTAGTTTCAATAGCCGAGCAGCTGCACACAGGCCAAAGTTCACCATGTGCATTGTCAAGCATCGGCTGGAGTGGTGTAAAGCTCGCCGCCATTGGACTCTGGAGCAGTGGAAAGGAGTTYTCTGGAGTGATGAATCACGCTTCACCATCTGGCAGTCCGACAGACAAATCTGGGTTTGGCGGATGCCAGGAGAACGCTACCTGCACCAATGCATAGTACCAACTGTAAAGTTTGGTGGAGGATGGATAATGGTCTGGAGCTGTTTTTCATGGTTCGGGCTAGGCTCCTTAGTTCATGTGAAGGGAAATATACAGCATACAATGACATTCTAGATGATTCTGGGCTTCCAACTTTGTGGCAACAGTTTGGGGAAGGCCTTTTCATGTTTTAGCATGACAGTGCCCCCTTGCACAAAGCTAGGTMAATATAGAAATGGTTACAGATCGGTATGGAAGAATTYTACTGGACTGCACAGAGCCCTGACCTCAACACCATCAGGATAAATTGGAACGCCAACTGCGAGCCAGACCTAATCGCCCATCAGTGCCCGACCTCACTAATGCTCATGGCTGAATGGAAGCAAGTCCCTGCAGCAATGTTCCAACATCCAGTTGGAAAGCCTTCCCTGAAGAGTGGAGGCTGTTAWAGCAGCAAAGAGGAGACCAACTCCATCTTAATGCCCATGATTTTGAAATTAGATGTTCGACAAGCAGGTGTCCACACACTTTTGGCCAAGTACTGAAAATACACTTACCAAACTTATCAGTCAAGTTTGTCCTAAGATAGGCCTATTAAACTGTGTCACAAGTTACATATTAACAGCTAAATGCCCAGTCATAACTGGAGAGAAGTGCTGTCATAGATTTATAATGATGTAAAAGGGGCTTTATAAATATATTTTATTTTAGTGCTAAGTATGATTTGAAATCACAATAGTACCTGTTAAAGGTAATGACTCCACACACTTATTTCACGATCCATCCGGACGAGCTCAAATACCCATAGTAGCAAACACTATCTAGCCATTTAGTACAATCGTTGGTTTAATCGATTTTCTGTTCATCACGCCTTTAGACAGGGGAGTTCCAGGGAACAAACAAAGTGCCAGGTCAGACAGTGCCAAGTCCCACAAATGGTGCCAGGTCACACAGTAGCATCAGACAGTGTATTGAGTGACACACTATTTTGAAATAGCAGTTTCTCACTCCCAAAACATCAGACTGCCACATAACTACCTAACCAGAGACTGAGTAGGTAAGATATTAAATCGACCACAAGCGAGATTTAGCCCTTGTTGCCGCCGGGTATTTCTTCAGAATTTAAATAGCTATGTTATGGTGGCCAGCTAACGTTAGTTGGCTTGCTAGATGATTTACAGCTAAAGTTAGCGAACTAACAAAACGTACTTAAGCTTATGTAGCTTGCTTGCAAGCTATTTGGCTTTCCACAAAACTAGACAGTTGTTGTTTAATACAAGGTTAATGAGACGTTTCCAAATTGTATAATTTAATTGGAGTTGAATTGCCTACACAGGCCTGCTCTGATGACGCTGAAAATAGCCACGCTAGCTAGCTTGATTGTTAGCACAAAGACATCAGATGCCTGACTTGGATCCCAGCAAATTGTTGAAGCATGTCAACAAAATGTGACTTTCTATTTTACAGCGAGTTATACATTAACGTAGGTTTAAACTGAAAATAACCAAATCTTACTTGTTTAGTAGGCTGTTGCACATAAAACATCCGCTGTGCTTCACTTTGTTCCTCCGTCAAGAAGCTAGCCTCCCAAAACTGTCAAATGACGTCATTGCATACATTAAAAAAAACTTTGGGTGGCGCCAAAAGTAATAAAAAAAATCAAGAGTAATTATTTTTTAAAACATTAACATACATATAGTAAAAAATGTTGACGCGTTTTACAACTTTCGCTCGGGAGCAGAAGACGATTCCCTACAAAATGGTATTCAGAAACTAAACAAACTCAGAGTAGGCTTAGTCATGCAAAATAATATCTCAAATCCTGTCCAGGGTTGGATTCATTCAATGGGCAGCCCGTCCCTCCCTTTCAGTCACTGGGAAACCTTGTGACTCGCGGTTTTCTGCTGATGAAACCAGCTCTCACTTTGCTCAACAGAGACTGGGGCACATTTAGCAGTACACAACGGTTGAGAATACGCAGAAAAATAAAACAACCATGCCTCTGACATGTAGAATAAGGAATCATGTCCACTCTATTCATGCCATTGCTATCCGCAGCGTTCCACAACGTTGTACCGGGCTGAACTCTCCACAGTCTATGAGACTTGAAAGAATTCCTGTAATTTTGGTTGGGTCATTTTATAAGAAATCTCTACCTGGCAACATGATACATACACGTTTACTCCATCTTTACAAACACATATGGAAACAGACAGAAGGCAGTGTAACATTGCAGATTACACAATCACTTATTCAATTGAGAAATGTGTGTCCCAAATGGCACTCTATTCCTTATATAGAGCAATACTTTTGACCTAAGCTCTTTTAGGCCCTAGCTAAAAGTAGTGCTGCACTAAATAGAGAATATGGTCCCATTTGRGATACATCCATCTCTGCAGTTTGGCAAAGCATAACAAATGAAAACAGGAAGCTATTCTTAGGCACAGCAGGACTTTTATAAAGATGCACAAAATAAAACATTTGTCAATTAACCAAAAAAATTATGTCTTGTAAGCAAATGCCAGTTCTGGCCAAGGACTGGGGATATGTCTTTAGCCTTTCCATGATCAAACATTTACAGAATATAATATGAAAGGCCAAAGAACATGGCAAAAGAGGATATTGCCATTCCATTGTATGCCTCAACAGTAGACAGGTTCTGGAAGGCTACTCGTGGTTCCAAATGCTTGTTCCGAGGATTCCAAGGGTTGCCAGTGGCACTGGATAAGGGCATCATACAGTTCCTCACTGTGTTCCATAAACTTCCTGTTGGCTTCCAACACATCCAGCTCTGGGTTAGGATCTACAATGGAGGAAAAGGCTGGCAGTGATTATTTGTTGACTTATGTCAACAACCCCAGTCTCCTGCTCGGGAAACTAACGCCTTAAACATTAGACCA
This sequence comes from Salvelinus sp. IW2-2015, assembly GCF_002910315.2. NCBI lineage: Eukaryota > Metazoa > Chordata > Actinopteri > Salmoniformes > Salmonidae > Salvelinus > Salvelinus sp. IW2-2015. Next base: position 55,311 of record NW_019943366.1, on the reverse strand, counting down.
AGAAGAGGACAAGTCCGACTCCGCTAAGTTCCATACACTGGTTAATCCTCGGAACATGCAGGATATCAATCTAAATTCATTATGAAACACCTCAATTCCATCAAGTCAATGTCATCAAGAGCCTTTTAGATAATAGGCCACAAAAGTCTGGAGAAAAACAAGCAGGAAAAATAAAGAGCACGTACCTTCCAGACCATCCTCTTCAACAGCTTCATTTTCCTGAAAATGTTAAATGAGTTGGTTTTAATAAAAATGATTGTGTATATTGAAAAGTCTTAACTATATGAAGGAAAAGACAATGCGTTAAGGTGTTAATATTGCATGTCTAAGAAGTAGTAGTGACGTTGAGCTACGTAAACACGTCACCAGTAACGGTGACGTTGACCTACTTAACCAGTAACGGTGACGTTGAGCTACGTAACCAGTAACGGTGACGTTGACCTACGTAACACGTCACCAGTAACGGTGACGTTGACCTACGTAACCAGTAACGGTGACTTTGACCTACGTAACAGTAACCGTGTACCTACGTAACCAGTAACGGTGACGTTGACCTACGTAACCAGTAACGGTGACGTTGACCTACGTAACCAGTACACGGTGACGTTGACGTTGACCCTACGTAACCAGTAACGGTGACGTTGACCTACGTAACCAGTAACGGTGACGTTGACCTACGTAACCAGTAACGGTGACGTTGACCTACGTAACATACCAAATCAAATTGTATTGGTCACGTACACATATTTTGCGGGTGTAGCAAAATGCTTGTGTTCCTAGCTCCAACAATACAGTAATATCWAAAAATTCACAACAATACACAAATCTAAAGTAAAATAATGGATAAGAAATATATCTATATATTAGAACGAGCAATGTCGGAGTGACATTGACTAAAATGCAGTAGAATACAGTATATACATATGAAATGAGTATAGCAGTATGTAAACATTAAAGTGACGAGTGTTTCATTATTAAAGTGACCAGTGATTCCATGTGTATGTACAGTTTAAGTCGGAGGTTTACATATACCTCAGCCAAATACATTTAAAATCAGTTTCACAATTTCTGACATTTAATCCTATTAAAGATTCCCTGTCTTAGGTCAGTTAGGATCACCACTTTATAAAAAAAAAAATGAAATGTCAGAATAATAGAAGAGAATGATTTATTTAAGCTTTTATTTATTTTATCACATTCCCAGTGGGTCAGAAGTTTGCATACACTCAATTAGTATTTGGTAGCATTGCCTTTAAATTGTTTAACTTGGGTCAAACATTTTGGGTAGCCTTCCACAAGCTTCCCACAATAAGTTGGGGGAATTTTGGCCCATTGTTCCTGACAGAGTTGGTGTAACTGAATCAGGTTTGTAGGCCTCCTTGCCCGCACACGCTTTTTCAGTTCTGCCCACAAATTTTCTATGGGATTGAGGTCAGGGCTTTGTGATGGCCACTCCAATACCTTGACACTTAAGCCATTTTACCACAACTTTGGAAGTATGCTTGGGGTCATTGTCCATTTGGAAGGCCCATTTGCGACCCAGCTTTAACTTCCTGACTGATGTCTTGAAATGTTGCTTCAATGTCCACATCTCACGTAACATATCACCAGTAAAGGTGACGTTGAGCAACGTAACATATCACCAGTAAAGGTGACGTTGAGCAACGTAACATATCACCAGTAAAGGTGACGTTGAGCAACGTAACATATCACCAGTAAAGGTGACGTTGAGCAACATAACATATCACCGGTAAAGGGGGAGCAGGGCAGCAATCTTACCTGTGCAGGATTCTGTGTGTAATCATACTGGTTGTAGTTGTAGCCGCCATAGTTGCCTCCATTCTGGTCGTAGCCCCAAGAGCCCCATCCACCACCGTACGGCTGTTGATTGTATTGTTGCTGGTTGTGTCTGTAGCCTCCTCCATGTGACCCCCACGCCCTGTTGTCTGATTGATTATGCCTAGTTCTGTGAGTGAGAGAGAAGTATTGGTAACCRAGGCATCTGACAGTGATTATTAAAACCCATCTCTTTATGGAGTTGAAAAACTATTATTTTGGGGAAAGATACTCTCTGCTCAGGTCTTCATGAGCGCTTTGCAAAATCTGACTAACAAGGGGGATAGTCAAATATTATGTTGGAAATATAGCTACAGTTTTAATGGCTATAAAAAGGTGGTTTTTGAAACTGAATGGGTTCATGCTACAACCCTGGTTTTTCAAATGGTAAATACACACCATGTCTGGAGACGGCTTATAACATAGTAATACAGTAAGAACTGACGTAAAACTCACTTGTTAGCAGCTAGGCTCAGTCGTAGGGGCTTGCTCCCGAGCCCCACCGCTCCCTGACACTCCTCCAGCGCCAACTTTTGAAGCCTCTGGTCTGGGAACTGGACAAACCCACAACCCCTGGAAACAAGAGAAACGTCCAGACAAGTAAATAACTAGCTTCGGCTGTGAATATTTTTTGGGTCGTTGAAGAAGTTTAGACAAGTTAATATTATTAGTGTAGAAGTAGTGACTATTATAAATAGTCGTGGAATAGTAACAGTTGATGTTTTGGAAACGGGCCGTATCAATTGTATTCACATCCTATTAGATCACATCAACCTTGATATATGGAAACCCTTCTATAGGGATTATAATATCCTACTGGACTCACTTGGAGTTCCCCGTGCCATCCAGCACCACCTTCCCCCCACGACAGGAAGGGTAGCGGTTGTAGAAGAACTCGTAGAGCATCCCGTCATCCACTTCAGGTGTGAGATCCCCAACAAACAGAGAATGGAGTGGACTGTAGCAGAGAGAAAGGAGTTGTGTGTTCATTTCCAATGTTTCTATATGGCATCTCATGACATTTAGTTTGACTTGCAATCAAGCGGGTTGATATACCTGCTTTCTCCTTGCTTCCCAAAAGTGGCCCTGTTTAACTTAAATCTTCTGGGCTGTGAAGTACAAAAAGGCTTCCTTAAAAATGCACATTTACAATATGACGACAATATGCATTCATTTATACAAGCGCTAATGAGGMAAATTGCATAAACATCTTGTTTTGTCTCAGGCTACCAAAAAGCATTATGTATAAACTGATACAATCTGGGTCTGCATCCCACTGGGCCCGGGTCAAAAGTAGYGAACTAYATTAGGGGATGAATAGGGTGCAAATTGGGGAYGCAAAATTGAATCCATAACATTCAAGTAGCCTTGTTAAACGGTATATTTACCGGTGTGGCTCCTGGCAGTGCTTTTCCATTGACTTTACGAAGACACCTCTCAGCGGTGGCTTCATCTGTCAGCTCCACGAAGCAGTAGCCTGCTGCACCCCTACTGAAGAGCAACACAGAGAAGGGATATCAGTCCAATGTTGCATCCAAAGGATGGATTTTAACTGTGTGTGGTGTGTAGCTATAATACAMTGGTGCTAGCCTGGGTACCAGCCTGTTTGTGCCCTCATGCCACTCCATGTCATGTCAAAGGCACAAAAGCTCACTAAGCTCAGGACTCTCTCTGCAACTGGATCCTGAACTTCCTGACGGGCTGCCCCCAGGTGGCGAGGGTAGGCAACAACACATACACCACACAGACCTTCAACACGGGGCCCCACAGGGGTGTGTGCTAACACAGGGGTGTGTGTTTATTATCTATGCTGTTGGCTAGTCACTTTACCCCTACCTACAGTATACTGCTGTTACTGTCTATTATCTATCCTGTTGTCTAGTCACTTTACCCCTACCTACAGTATACTGCTGTTACTGTCTATTATCTATCCTGTTGGCTAGTCACTTTACCCCTACCTACAGTATACTGCTGTTACTGTCTATTATCTATCCTGTTGACTAGTCACTTTACCCCTACCTATATGTACATACAATCCCTTCAGAAGGTATTCACACCCCTTTGACTACAGCCTGATTCAATTGAATTTGCCACTGCCCTAAATGCCCTAAATGCAATACCCCATAATGTCAACAGGGAATATATTTTAGTTTTTTTTTTGTACAAATATATTAAATAAGTATTCAACCCATTTGTTATGGCAAGCATGAGAAGGTTCAGGTGTAATMATGTGCTTAACAAGTCACAAGTAGCATGAGGTCACTGTGTGCAATAATAGTGCATTACATGATTTTTGAATGACTACCTCATCTCTGTACCCCACACATACAATCTGTAAAGGTCCCTCAGTCAAGCACTGAATTTCAAAACACAGATTCAATCACAAAGATCAGGTGAGGTTTTCCAATGCCTCGCAAAGAAGGGCACGTATTGGTAGATGGGTAAAAAACAAAACAAATGGTGAAGCATGGTGAAGTTATGGTATATCACAGGGTTGGGCGGTATCCAGACCCCGTCCTCTCATCCTGGGATTTACGGAATTACCAACTTAGTGCACAAGAGGACACCCCCAAAAAATACRCTAAACAACCCATTGGCTGTCTATTACCAGAATGCAAACTAAATTAGCACATGTAATAGCGAATTTCCATGAAGGTTGCTAGCTAAATGTGCTAAAGAGCGCAAATTAAAAAATTAAATTTCAATGACAGGCAATCCAGCTCATAGTTTTGTGTGCAGCTGGCCAATTTGATTATTTCCCCCATGTGGTTCATCAGGTTCTACTGTCATTTTCTGTCGACTAAAACCTGGTGTATCACAAAGCATTACCAAATTAATTTTACGACGCTCCTGACAAACAGTTTTTGTGCCAACGTTGCTTCCAGAGGCAGTTTAGAACTCTGTAATGAGTGTTGCAACAGAGGACAGACGATTTTTACACGCTACAGCATTCGGCGGTCTTGTTCTGTGAGCTTGTGTGGCCTACCACTTCACAGCTGAGCCGTTGTTGCTCCTAGACATTTCCACTTCACAATAACAGCACGTACAGTTGACCGGGGTCAGCTCTAGCAGGGCAGACATTTGAYGAACTGACTTGTTGGAAAGGTGGCATCCTATGACGGTACACAATTGGCCCAACATTGTCCGGGTTAGGCCGTCATTGTAAATAAGAATTTGTTCTTAACTGACTTGTCTAGTTCAATAAAAAATACACTTCGGATTGTTTTGCCAGCTATTTAGTATGAGGGGGAAATTCCCCTATGAAATYGCAGGATTCCATAGCAGAAATTACAACAGCACAAAGTAAACTAACCGTCCTGGGGGCGCTTAAATGTGTGTTCAGTCAGAACTTCTGGGTCTGCTCTAGTCTCCCAATAACTGTCGCGCCAGACGGTTTACTTCTGCACGCAATATCTGCTCTATCAGGTACAGATGGTGCTAAAGGAAATTGTAAGTCACTTGTAAATAAATGTTCATAACAGTCATGGGAGCCTGGGACTTGATAAACCGGACAACTACATCCAACAAGAGTCCAAGGACAGAGGGATACACTAGCTAGAACCTTCTCATCRAGGATCTGGTAGGACAAAAAAGTATGAAGTTGGCTGGCTAATTTGATTGTTTCCCCATGTGGTTCACCAGGTTCTACTGTCATGTTCTGTGGACTAAAACAGCATAAAACCTGGTGTATCACAAAGCATTATCAAATGAATTAGCCAGAGAAACAGTTTGGTAGATTTTTGGTCAAACTTTTCTACCTTTGATAACCAGAAAGCTAGCTGTTAGCTCAAGGAAGGGGGGGGGGCAAAGTACAGCACGACGGGCACTTCAATCCGGCCCACAAGACACACACATATATACACACACCCACACAATCTCTTTTTCTCCCCAATTTCGTGGTATCCAATTGGTAGTTACAGTCTTGTCCCATCGCTGCAACTCCCGTACGGACTCGGGAGAGGTGAAGATGTAGAGCCATGCGTCCTCCAAAACACGACCCAGCCAAGTGTAACAGTATAACTTTACGGCGTCCCCTCGCCCGACACGGGCGCGAACCAGGGACCCTCTGCACACATCAACAACGGTCGCCCACGAAGCATCATTACCCATCGCTCCACAAAGGCCACGGCCCTTGCAGAGCAAGGGGAAACCCTACTTAAGTCTCAGAGCAAGTGACGTAACTGATTGAAACGCTACTAGCGCGTACCCGCTAACTAGCTAGCATTTTCACATCCGTTACAACTCACCCCCTTTCAACCTCCTTTTCCGCAGGCAACCCAGTGATCCGGGTCAACAGCACAATGTAACAGTATAACTTTAAACCGTCCCTCGCCCCGACACGGGCGCGAACCAGGGACCTTTGCACACATCAAACAACGGTCGCCCACGAAGCATCGTTACCCATCGCTCCACAAAGGCCACGGCCCTTGCAGAGCAAGGGGAAACCCTACTTAAGTCTCAGAGCAAGTGACGTAACTGATTGAAACGCTACTAGCGGCGTACCCGCTAACTAGCTGGCCATTTCACTCCGTTACACAAGCCGCACTGCTTCTTGACACAATGTCCGCTTAACCCGGAAGCCAGCTGCACCACAGTGTCGGAGGAAACACTGTAACCTGGCGACCGTGTTAGCGTGCATGCGCCGGCCCGCCACACGAGTCGCTAGAGCGCGATGGGACAAGGAAATCTCGCCCTGCCGAACCCGGACGACTCTGGGCCAATTGTGCGCCGCCTCATGGGTCTCCCAGTCACGGCCAGCTGTGACACAGCCTGGAATCGATCTGGGTCTGTAGTGCGCCTCAAGCACTGCGATACAGTGCTTTAGACGCGTGCGCCACTCGGGAGGCCCTCGCAAAATCCCGATGTGGCCCTCGAGCCAAAAAGTTTGCCAACCCCTGTGTTAGCTAGTTAGTTCCCATGCCAATTTCAAGTCTAAAATAATACCTGCCTAACTCGGAAAATATTTGTTATTTCATAACATCATGCTAGCACATCATGCTTTGTGAACATTATGTTAGCTAGGCTATCCCCAGTTAGATAATGCTTGTGGACATTATGTTAGCTAGCTATCCCAGTTAGATAATGCTTTGTGACATTATGTTAGCTAGCTATCCCCAGTTAGATAATGCTTTGTGACATGAGCTAGCTATCCCCAGTTAGATAATGCTTTGTGACATTATGTTTGCTAGCTATCCCCAGTTAGATAATGTGTTTCACTCATTCATCGTGAGCTGGCTGTTCGTTCTAAATACACTGAACAAAAATATAAACGCAAAATGTAAAGTGTTGGTCCCATGTTTCATGAGCTGAAATAAAACAAAATCCCAGTTTTTCTTTCTGTATATGTGCAAAACTGCTACAGTAAGTATCTTTATTTGAAAGATTAGTTATTTCTGATATGAAAGATTCGGGTTATATCAGAATAATTTTCGAAAACCGGTTTGAAAGCTATGATTAACTTTCCCAAATGTTAAAATAACGTTGGACTTGTAGTTCATATGGAGCCAAATGTGGGCGAATGTAATCGCTGAAAACCCTAACGTTACATGCGGAGAAGGGGGTTAGAGAGCCAGCGTAGTTATAGCTTTTAACTCAGGTCAAACGTCCTAGATAAAATACTCACCCGGTCATCTTGTTGCGTATAATCCTTACACTCACCACCAACTCCCCCATAGTGCCGAAGGCTCGGGTTATGAAGTTTTCGTCCATGTAGGGCTCCAACTACCAAAACAAACAGACTTCATTATCATAACATGGTAACGTTAACTTAGCTAAGAGTTAGCTACCACATGTCCATTGCAAATATTATAAAGGCTGCGTTTAGCTAGTAATGTGTCAAAATGTTCCATCTGCAGCAAGTTAACCGATTTAGCACTAATAAACTAAGTTAGTCGGGTGGCTAGTTATGTTACTACTAGCTAGCATGCTAGCAAACAKAACTTAAGTTGAAGCTAGCTACTTAGCTTCAACTAGCTAATTTACCTACAACCTGAAGTGTTAAAAATATCGACTGAACTGGTTTGAGATACTCACGTTTCCCATCCATAGCGTGCTCATGTTTTAAGACCTGAAGTTGTAAACCTTAATGTTTTTTACATTTACAGTTGTTAATCTCCGAAATAACACATGCAGCCCCTTGTAAGTGTCGTGTCGGAAGAGGCAACAGGGGAGCTTCTGCGCACGCGCCTTGAATAAGTCCAACTGACTGCTCTCTACCCTGGTCCCAGATCTGTTTGTGCCATCATACCGCACGCACAAAAATGTAAATAAATAACACACAAAACATATATATTTTAAATAGTTGTTTATTGATAAATCATCCATAAACCTCACATGGAATTACAAAGTGGGGAATAATGTGTCATTTGACAGTTTACATAATTGCATTCACAGCAAGGTCATCGCCTAGCTCTCGGACAAGAGGATAGGATAGCCTATTCAGGAAAATGACCATTATGAAATAGGACATCTGCAACTACCCTCTAAATTACATTGCGAGTTAAATATCAAACTTTGTTTAGGTTATAGCCAATCAGATTGAAGAAGTATAACCATGTGATGTCAWGTTTTTAAACTGTAGCAAGCTACTGATCCTGTCAATTCCCTGAACCACTCAGTAACAATTTTTGAAGGATGTCATTTTCTGAAGTTACACTGCACCAACTGGGAATATGGTCTTTCTAGCAAACCAATGTCACGATAAATAACTAGTTTCATAGTAACAGCCTGCCACTTACATTTGCAAATTGAAAAAAAAAGTCATGAGGATTGACCATATTTAGGTATGTGTACAACTGACCTCAGTTGATTTACTAGCCAGAATCTTCAAAGCTAGCCTGGGTTCCAGTCTGTGCTATCATGCAAACTCCATGACAAGGATTGGCATTATAGCACAAACAGATCTGGGACCAGGCTACATCAGTCCAGTTAAAATGTATTATGGTCATAGGAAATKAATGTTCAGGGTTTTGAATAACAACCAAGGAATGGTGATGAAGAGGGAAAAAAATATTATCCACTACTAAATCATGAATACAACAACCATATTCCAAAATAAAGACATTCAAACATAAGCCCAAGMTAGTACCCAATCCCCATATAAAAGAGAAATATTCACCAGGCAAATTATATGCCTTCAAAACGCTCTTGTTGACTCACACGAAAGACCAGGAAACATTTCTTCTAAAGTCTCATCCCAAAAAAAACACACAAAAAATGAATCACTGCTTGATCTTTACATTTTGTATAGTATCTGCAACTAAGTGCTCAGCATACAATCTTAATGTAAAATATACAGTATATATAATTACAAGGATATGTTCATGGAAACACAGATAGCGGTAGCACAGTAGACAAGCTCAAGTTWGTCCTCCCCTCTGTGGTTACCACTGCCCAGCTTGAATAAAACAGTTCTAGCATATCAACATGATTCTAATTTAGCTAAAGCTCTAAAACTGCTTGTAGTAAATCACTGGCAGATTCCTATAACACATTCTAAAGGAGYAATGGAATTGCAATTATGTTCTAGAATATTACCACCATGACAACTACTTCTGTATTATGAATGCAAGATCAAAATCCGAGCTGGAAAGCAGGCACAGAAAGGCATAGCAACATAAACAGTCTACAATACAATCTCTAATGAATACAGTACATCTGGAAACACCCCGAAAACCATTAATCATACGCAAACATATTCATGAGAACAAGGAATGATTCTCTTAAGTCCACCCCCTCATCCATTGAGGGACAACCTTGTAAAGGCAGTATCTAAAAATCWGTGTTTTCCAACCCTGGTCCTCCAACAGTACAGTTTCATTGTCGAGGGCTACAAACACACCTCGTTCAACTCATTGATGGGCTTGATGATTAGTTGAATCAGGTGTGCTTGTAAAGGGTTACAATAATAGTGTTTACTGTTGGGGGTCCTGGAGGACCAGGTTTGGAAAACACTGATCTAGACCAGGAGGGTTAAACTCAATCCACTGAGGGTTTAGTAGAGCCAGGGGAAACCCTCAGCAAGACCATAACACTTCYAAAATAGTGTGAGACGTCTTGTCAGTGTGTTCTAGTTGACAAGGTTATTATAAAACAGCTGGAAAATGGCCACCACATGACAACTACGGTGTAGCGCAAGGCTCTCCAACCCTGTTCCTGGAGAGCTACCCTTCTGCAGGTTTTCGCTCCAACCCTAGTTGTAAATAACCCGATTCAGCTGACCAACCAGCTAATTATTAKAATCAGGTGCGCTGGGTAACGGTTGGAATGAACCTACAGGACGGTAGCTCTCCAGGAACAGGGTTGGAGAACACTGGTATAGTGACCGCTATARCCAACAATGAATGAACATTGAAAGATTTCACACCTCTCAGATCAAATACTAATGTGCAACTTCTTAGATGTTCACCCARTGTGCAAAAATAAGATGGTAAGACAAGCACAAAACCCTTACTTAAAAATAGAATCATAAATATTATACATGATTATGTTCATAGTAGGAAGACATTCTCCCCCCCACCACGTCATTCTTCTCTAGGATAACTAGCTAGTTTAGTTGTATAGCTCTTCTTTAAATTAGTTTAGTAAGGCTTATTACGTTCAATAGGACAACCAAAACATGGTTATCTTTCTGAACAATGTACCCCAGTCATTCTAGTGCCTGTGAAATTGCCAACTGTGGATTCCTATAGTTTAAAATACATAATTGCATTTTAAAATTACAGAAAAGTTAAACTAAAGAAACCATTCATTAATGTATAACATGAATATTCTCTTGTTTTTAAGTTGGCTACATGGAAAATGAAGAATTCTACTGCAATTCACTGAAGAATGACAGGTTCTGAGACCTCTGTAATAACCCTGTGTGCCTTAAGTTGGTTAAACCGTCACCACGGTTTGGCCGACTACGCCAACCACCAACCCTCTCCAACACCAGACAACAAAATAAATGAAACACAAGGTAAATATACACCATGATCTAAGGAATGTGGAATAGGATGATGGCCTGGAAAGCGAAGGAGGTGTGAGAGTCTGATAGGAGACTACAGTTCAGCCCAGCTTCAGTGGGTTTGCTGCCTGATAAACAAGAGTTCAGGGTTCGGGTAGAAACCCCAATAGAAACTATAAGGCTACCTCCCAAATGGYACCCCATTAAAGTGCACTATATAGGGAATAGGGTGCCATTTGGGACGCCCCCCCCCCCTAGGACGACAGCGTGGAGAGCAGTTATGTACAGAGTCCGAGCCTCGAGCAGCCGGGAGGAAGAAGAGGAAGAAGAGTTGAATGAAGAGGTATAGGAGTATGCTGGGCCGGGCTGCTTTCCACATACACACAGGTTCAGTCCATCTTCTCTTTCTGCACCAGTTTGGGGGCGTCCACAAAGTCACGGCCGTTGAAGACTATGACGGCAGCGGTGACGGCAGCAGCAGTGCCCCAGAACAACAAATAGGCCAGGGTCTCAGTCCATGTGTCACCTGGGAAAGAGGGGGACATGAGAACAACCAATAAAGTACAAAGATATACAGAGAGAAACAGCGATTTTTGTGACCAGATGATTGTGATCAACACATTTTATGGACATAACCAGAACAAGCTAGCATGCCCTTGTGCCCCTGGGCACAGGCTTGGGTTAGTAGGTCTAGAGTTAAAAGGCAGAAATTGACTTGTCAGATTAACAGTGGTTTTCTTACCAGCCATGAGGAGACAGATGATACACATGGAGAATGCGACCACCATGATGATGGGCAGCTGCAAGACAAAGACAACAAAAATACATTACTCATAGTTTGGGGGGGGGGGAGCAGAACTCCATATTAAAATGGGAGAGGACCAGAGATGTAGTCGTGTAAAGTGAATGACAAAACATGACTGATCAGTCTGGACATCCCAAAAAGGCATCTCCCCACTCCTGACTCCTATGATATACCGGTCTCCATCTCTCAGCAGTAAATGGGGATGCAACTGACCGTGAGGAACTTCCAGTCCTTCTGGATGCGGAGTGGAGTGGGGCTGTCCGTTTCATCAACAGCATAGTTTCCAAGGAACAAATCAATGGAATCCTGGAGACAAGAAACACACATACCCTTTGAGCAACAAAGGGCTGACAACTTACAAAGCAAAATAAATGAGAAAAGCAATATTGGTCTATAGAATAACTTCTCAACTATACAGTAGATATCTGATATAATAATTTATTACCGACTACCTTATGTAGTTCACTAAATGAATTCATGTCATTTWTTTCTAGACCTTTAAAACCARACGTACTTGTCTGAAGCCGTCAGAGAAGTTATTCTTGTAGTAACGGATGGCAGAGTTCACTCCGTCCATCACCAGACCCATCTGGGTCCTCTTCCCTGTCCTGATGATGGAAATAACAACCATCAATAACAGACACCGTCAACACATATCAAACTCTYCACAACAAGGACGAGTGACACACGTCACAAATAACCAGAAAGACAGAGACAGAGACAGCCATTATGTCCACATAGCAATACTAATTGAATGGCATCAATCTGGTGTAGGAGAAATAACCATCAACACACTACATCTCATGGCCAAAAGGCACACGATCTACTTGTACACACCAACCAGCTAGTACCTAGAAAGTCCACATATAAATTAAGCACAAGAGACCTCAAATTGAAGGTCAACTGTTGGTTGACTGTTGGTTGACCTTCAACATCACAAGCATAATGCCTTTAGATATGTAGGTCAGCAGCACACGGACGTTCAATACCTTGTRAAGTCAGTCTTCAGGGCTCCCGTACCGGCATACTGCTTGGCGCATGCGTTGGCATTGTCAGCCCAAGCTAGCGCAGAGAAACAAAAATATAAATAACACGGACAGACATTATTAGCGAGCAGAGAAATACCCAAACTGCGGGACAAGAGAAAAGAAAAAAAAGTTTAATTTTGTCCCTAAATTAGGGACATTATTAGTTGGTTGCAGGACAAAGGGACAAAATGTGGGACTGTCCCACACAATTCGGGACATGTGGTCACCCGAGAATAGTGTGAGAGGGACCACACAGATCAACTTCATATTTTATTTATTTAACTCGGCAAGTCAGTTAGGAACAAATTCTTATTTACAATGACGGCCTAGGAACAGTGGGTTAACTGCCTTGTTCAGGGGCAGAGCGACAGATTTGTACCTTGTCAGCTCAGGGATTCGATCTTGCAACCTTTCGGTTACTAGTCCAACGCTCTAACCACTAGGCTATCTGCCGCCTCATGACACTCAAAAGCTGCGTTCACAAACACACACACGACACTTAGCCCAGGGCTGACAGCCTCCTTAGCCCAGGGCTGACAGCCTCCTTAGCCCAGGGCTGACAGCCTCCTTAGCCCAGGGCTAATTTTAACTAAGGGTTAGGAGAAGTCCTGGGCTAAGAGGATGCAGTGTGAAAAGGCCTAAAGCAGCTGCCATTCATAGGTTGTAGAGGGGCGTGCCCAACTTACCGTTCTTATAGATCTTCTCAAAATCGGCCTGTTCCTCAATCCGCTGGGCCACATGCAGGACACCCATCCTCTGTGGACAACCACCAAACAAGCACACATAAGTCCATTTAGAAGGTGATAGGTTAGGGAACTGTGGACAGGCCTCAGTCATTCAGCTTGTTCTCTAAAATAAACTGGCAATAATACTGTGGGAAACAGCAGTAGCCACTGGTTGTGTTTGTTCAACCCTCTGCCTCATCTCTAACCCTCTCATCTAACGGTCAGAAGGATAACACGGCCAGTGTGTGAAACAAGGGGGTTTCAAAGTATAACGACTGCCAACCCTCCTAGCTCCTACTGTAGCTGGGACTGTATGGAATGGCGGGCCAGCTCAGGAGGACTTCCTACCTGTAGCTGGGACTGTATGAAATGGCGGGTCCGCTCGGGAGGACTTCCTACCTGTAGCTGAGACTGTATTGAAATGGCGGGCCAGCTCAGGAGGACTTCCTACTGTAGCTGGGACTATATGAAATGGCGGGCCAGCTCGGGAGGACTTCCTACCTGTAGCTGGACTATATGAAATGGCGGGCCAGCTCGGGAGGACTTCCTACCTGTAGCTGGGACTATATGGAATGGCGGGCCAGCTCAGGAGGACTTCTACCTGTAGCTGGGACTGTATGGAACGGCGGGTCCGCTCAGGAGGACTTCCTTACCTGTAGCTGGGACTGTATGGAACGGCGGGCCAGCTCTGGAGGACTTCCTACCTGTAGCTGGGACTGTATGAATGCGCGGCCAGCTCAGGAGGACTTCCTACCTGTAGCTGGGACTGTATGGAACGGCGGGCCAGCTCAGGAGTACTTCCTACCTGTAGCTGGGACTATATGGAATGGCGGGCCAGCTCAGGAGACTTCCTACCTGTAGCTTGGGACTGTATGGAACGGCGGGCCAGCTCTGGAGTACTTCCTACCTGTAGCTGGGACTGTATGGAAGGCGCGGCCAGCTCAGGAGTACTTCCTACTGTAGCTGGGACTGTATGGAACGGCGGGCCAGCTCAGGAGTACTTCCTACCTGTAGCTGGGACTGTATGGAACGGCGGGTCCCTCAGGGAGGACTTCCTACCTGTAGCTGGGACTGTATGGAACGGCGCGGCCAGCATGCTCCTGAATGACGTTGGTGCGGTCCAGACAGTCCATGCAGTTACTGCGGAACATCCCCTTCTGTTGGGGACACCACCTTCCCCTCCGTGTCTACCATGAAGTAGCTGCAGAGAGACAGAGGAGTCAGCAGAGAACAACATATCCACAGAGCCAGTAACAGCACTAATGTTGGAACACCACATACCGCTCCCTCTGCAGGGAGACACAGAGGGTCATCAGGAGACCAAAGGCTTAGATGAGTCCCAAATGGCACCCTATTCCCTATATAGTGCACCATCTACTTGAACCCCAATGGAAGGGAAAAGGCTGCCACTTGGGATGCAACCTGTGAAAACTCATATGCCCAGAGGAATTTCACTGACTGTAATGTAATCACWGGCATTGTACCCTGAAGACAGACCAGAGATAAAGGGTAGAGGAGAAGACAATTAGCCTCTCTTCTGTGTTCATATGCCTATCGTCTTGCTAAAGCACATTAACCCGAGTCTTGTATGGTTGTGGGTGTAGACTAGCAGCTATAGTCAATATGGAGAGTAATACCTGTATTCATCTTGTGTCTCAGCCACATTGTCCACCAGGATATTCAGCCGATCCCATCTCATCCCACTGCACTCCTTGTGGAAGTCAAATGCTAYGTACCTGCAGTCATARGAAACAACGAGTGGATGTGTTAGACCCACCCATCAATGAATCCACTCATCTAAAAAGAAAAAATGTATAAAAATCATAGAAATGATAAGACGATGGGTGAGAGGGTGAGAGGGTGTTCAGGAGAGCGGTGTTTGGTTCTTACTTGATCATGCCGCTCTCCATGCCAGTCACCATCTTGGCAAAGGCTTGCTCCAGTGGCTTCTCTGAACCCTTCTGGTTGATCTGGAGGAAGAAGGGGAAAAAAACACCATCTTATACCGAACAAAAAAACAACTTTAAAATATGCAACATGTTAATTGTTTGTCCCATGTTTCATGAGCTGAAATAAAAGATCCCAGAAATGTTCCATATGCWAAAAAAAGCTTATTTCYCTCAAAATGTTTACAAATTGGTTTACATCCCTGTTAGTGAGCATTTCTCCTTTGCCAAGATAATCCATCCACCTGACAGATGTGGCATATCAAGAAGCTGATTAAACAGCATGATCATTACACAGGTGCACCTTGTGCTGGGGGRCAATAYAAGGCTACTAAAACGTGCCGTTGTGTCACAACACAACAGATGTCTCAAGTTGAGTGCGCAATCGGCATGCTGACTGCAGGGATGTCCACCAGAGCTGTTTCCAAATAATTGARTGTTCATTTCTCTACCATAAGCCGTCTCAATGTTGTTGTAGACAATTTGGCATTATGTCCAACCAGCCTCACAACCGCCTGCCAGCTCAGGACCTCCACATCCAGATTCTTCACCTGAGGGATTGTCTGAGACGAGCCACCCGGACAACTGATGAAACTGTGGATTTGCACAACCGAAGTATTTCTGCTCAAACTGTCAGAAACCATCTCAGGGAAGCTGATCTGCTCGTCAACCTCACCGGGGTCTTGATCTGACTGGAGTTCGGTGTTGTAACCGATTTCAGCAGGCAAATGCTCATCTTTGATTTCCACTGGCACGCTGGAGAAGTGTGCTCTTCAAGGATGAATCCTGGTTTCAACTGTACCGGGCAGATGGCAGACAGCATGTATGGCGTCGTGTGGACGAACGGTTTGCTGATGTCAACGTTGTGAACAGAGTGCCCCATGCTGACAGTGGGGTTATGGTATGGGCAGGCACAAGTTACAGACAACGAACACAATTGCATTTTATCGATGGCAATTTGAATGCACAGAGATACCGTGACGAGATCCTGAGGCCCATTGTCGTGATATTCATCTGCCGTCATCACMTCATGTTTCMGCMTGATAGTRCAYRGCCCCATGTCGCAAGGATCTRTACACAATTCCTTTAAGCTAAAAATGTCCCAGTTCTTCCATGGCCTGCGTACTCACCAGACATCTCACCCATTGAGCATGTTTGGGATGCTATGGATCGACAGCGTGTTCCAGTTCCCGCCAATATSCAGCAACTTCGCACCGCCATTGAAGAGTGGGACCACATTCCACAGGCCATAATCAACAGCCTGATCAACTCTATGCGAAGGAAGGAGATGTCGCGCTGCATGAGGCAAATGGTGCTTACACCAGATACTGACTGGTTTCTGAACCACGTCCCTACTTTTAATTTAAAAAATATAAGGTATCTGCGCATATCTGTGAAATCCATAGATTAAGGACTAATGAATTTATTTCAATTGACCAATTTCCTTATATGAACTGTAATTCAGTAAAATCTTTGAAACTGTTGCATGTTGGGTTTATATTTTTGTTCAGTATATATATATATATATATATATCTTTCTAATGCTTCTCTCTCACAATGCTGTGACAGGGATATGTTTTAGCCATCGTGAGGCTTCAAAAAAATGTGGGTCCTACCAGGTTCAGAATGGTCTGCTTTCCATAGATGAGGACCTGGGAGTCAAAATGCCTCTGGAAGCCGTCCATCTAGGAAGACAGTTGGTGGAGAATTAGTTATTTCAGGATTTGGTCGACAAGAGATCCACAGAGTGGGTTGTGCAAAAGATAGAGGGAAACTACCAGAAGATATGAAAGCCCTTACGTGRTTGGTGTTCTTGCTGATCAGTGGTTTGGGCTTRTATTTCAGGTTGGGCCTCTGAGACCAGAAGAAGGGCATGGAGCCTCGTGTCTGTGGACGGAAAACATATTTAATAAAAATGTAAAAATATATATTATTTTAAATTTTTTGAAAAGCTCTTATCACTCTGTATTGGTTCAGAGTAGGGTTGTGGCGGTCTTTCAATTTTGCCAGCCGGTTGCCGGCGCTGCTACTGCCCACGCTGCCATCGCTGCGAGCACCACAACTACTCACCTGTACGAATGAAGCCCTCCCTCCATTGTACAGGACTATTTGCTCAGTCTCCACAAAGTTAGCAGCGTGGCCCTCAGAATCGATACCTGAGAAAAAAACAAATAATGAATGATTATTACCTATTCAACATGCCAGTAGTGCTGCTCAATACCATGGCTCCATCCCAATTGGCACGCTATTCCCTATATAGTGCACTACTTTTGACCAGAGCCCTATGGACCCTGGTCAAAAGTAGTGCRCTACATAGGGAACAGGGTGCCAATCGGGACGTGACCTGTGTCTTACCTCTGACGTAGTACCTGACCCCAGCCCTGAAGCAGCTCCTCCTGGATATGAGGATCCATTCAAAGATCTTCCCGTTGACACGGCACGGCTTCATCACAATGACTGGATCAGGGTCAAGGACCTCGCAGAATACACTGCTACATCAGGCCAAATTGGCACCCTATTCCCTATTATAGTGCACCACTACTGACCAGGCCAAAAGAAGTGCCCTATATAGGGAATAGGGTGCCATTTGGGACTTAAGCCAAATGGCCGATGCCTTTGTACGCTAAGTGGAGGACGCCATTGTACTTGGTACGCTAAGTGGAGGACGCCATTGTACTTTGTAACGCTAAGTGGAGGACGCCATTGTACTTTGTAACGCTAAGTGGAGGATGCTATTATTTGTGACCTTGCAATGGCTTTCTAAAGTGCCCCTGAGGGAATGATTTAAGTTCCACTGAGTTGAAATTGGTTCTTAGGAACACTCAGAGACCCATTCAAACTCTTATGTTCTGATGTGGTTCCACTGATTATTACCACAAGAAAGATCAGTGGGAGCGAAACAAGACCGTGAAAAGGATACATCCATGGACTACAGGGATCGCAAACTTGTGGAGCTGAAAAGGGAAACAAAGATAATATTTATTTTATTTTATACTTTGTCACTGGATACATTAGAAAGAAGAATAAAGACTGGTCATCTATAGTGAGTTATTGTTAAAACAGATCATTTCAGAGGGGTAAGGTTGATGTGATCATATTCTAATACTATTATCTCTGGTACATCAGAATAAGAAAACAACGAATGAAGACATGTGTAATGTATTATAATGCAACACAGGTGGAGATGTTGTGATGTCCTCTTCAGATCACTCACCTCCGGCTGGGTGAGGAACTCTCTCAGGAGGCTTCCATTCCACACGAACCTCTGATCTGCCTAGAAAACAGGAGACCCAACCAGTCAGTGTCAATCAATTCCTTGAATCTGTCCAACCTGCTGTAAATTATTTCCACTCAATCAGTTTGAGCAGACAATGGCCAGGTTTCCATTGACCGAGCGTGTGTAATGGAAATGGCAGATAGTAAACATTTTATAAAGATCGTACAACATTTGTTTGACGGGTGGATATTTTTTATTTTGTCTAACTTTCCTTATGATGACAAATGATGGAAACTTATCCCCCACACTATTGGCACAGACCGCGGCGATACGTTGGCACAGACCGCGGCGATACGTTGGCACAGACCGCGGCGATACGTTGGCACAGACCGCGGCGATACGTTGGCACAGACCGCGGCGATACGTTGGCACAAGAGAATCGTTAGAATATGGCAAATATTAGTTAATTATTGCATTCTATACATGCTGGCTTTTGCAGGCTAAACCCCGAGACATGTGGGAGGGCATACATGCTTTCTCCAATGTATTAGTGCACAATTCTCCTAAAAGCTTCCACCACTACTTTGATTAGACGAGGGCAAGGTGAAGCTACCACCCTATGGCTTATAACTAACCGATTCTTTCAAATCTAGATGAAGTGCTTATTTTAGGAGCATAAGAGTCGTTTTTTGGGCACGGCCAGAGTTCTCCTACTGCGTACCAAGCTAGTCAACCACGAAGGCTGAGGTCAGAGAGTATTATCAAAAGATATTTAGTCTATAATAGATATTCCACAGGAAGTGGTCTCTCATCTATCTGTGGTATTATCCCATTAGACGATGTCCATGGCTCATCCATATTGGAGGAGTGTGACTGCCAGATTAACTGTGGTGTTTGGGCTCCTGCCATGCATGTAAACCACACTAGTCACCTTGTCAATCTGAGTGGACACACAGATTGCCCTTTTCAACCCCCCCCCCCTCAGTCTCAGCTGAGGCATTACTCTCGTGTGCAGAATGTGTACATTGTGTACAGGATTTTCACTTTCTTCTCCAATGAAATCTTGTTCAACTGGTTTGATGGTGAGAAGAACGTGTTCCCCTAGTTTAGACATGGAACAGGAGTCACTATCTGTACCACTCCACCCCCATACCGTTCCCCGTCTGCCCCCATACTGTCTCCCTATGGGACATGTGTCAAAGTATGGCACTATATATATAGTGAAGAGTGCAGCCTCTAGCTGTGTTCTGTATATATATATATATATATATATATATAGTGAAGAGTGCAGCCTCTAGCTGTGTTCTGTATATATATATATATATATATATATATAGTGAAGAGTGCAGCCTCTAGCTGTGTTCTGTATATATATATATATATATATAGTGAAGAGTGCAGCCTCTAGCTGTGTTCTGTTAACATGTCCTGTGATTTATAAAACATTTTTTGCATATAAAATAGGATGCGACAATTTCCTGCTAGGATGCATTTCCATTTAACCATCTTGTGTCGTGTAAAAACAGCTGGACGCAATGTCACACACAAAAAAAACTAGTGTCTGCCCTCTGATAGAGGTAGATAGTTTGCCATACTGCTCATATCCAACCTTTCCAGGTCTACAAAAGAGCCTAGAGGTCTAGGGTTGTTTCTGGACAGGGTCTTTGTTCCAGAGAAACAATAGTCCTCCCCCTCCCTCCCTCTCTCTCTCTCTTACCCTCTCCAGCAGGCTCATCTCCTGGAAGTCGTGGCTGACGTTGGCCAGTCTCTGGAGGGTGTGGGTCAGGTCATAGTCAGTGCAGAAGTAGAATCCATCTGTWGTCAGCACGTTGTTAATCATGGACAGGAATGTCTTGTTGTCTTGCGTCTGGAGAGAGGGAGAGAGGGGAGAAAATAGATTAGCTGGCTGGGCACAACCCCTGACAGTGCAGTTTGTAGGAGTTGTATGTGTGAAATGTGAGAAGAGAGGCTGTTAAGCCAGGGATGTTTTCATATGAAATTAAACAGCATGCTTTAGAAACATGGAAATAGATCTTACCAGGTGACCAATAAACAAATTAAATACATCTGAATCAGATTGACAGTATTAGCAGTATCACAGCCTCAATTGACTCGTGGTTTCAAAAAATAAATAAAAATAAATATAATAATATATATTTTTTTTAATGGGGCCTTGTTATTTCATGGCTGACATCATTTACGTATTACAATTACCCTCCGTCGATAGTTTTCCATCTAAACCTTGTCCACTTCACCTCCCTCACAGGGCTTTACTGCACGTGGAGGTTAGGATGCATAACCTCTAATGATCTCTGCATCCTAAATGGCAGCACCCTATTCCCTATATGGTGCAGGTGTCTTACTTCAGCGACCGAGCAACCCCAGGCATTAAGGCCCCTCCCTCCTCATGTCTAATAGGATCTGTATTCTGGATGCTAAGCCAGTTAGCCCAGGGAGAGAGGGGGAGAGCGAGAGAGGACGGACATGAATGACTCTACGGCTACGCCCACAAGGATTTCTCCCGAAGTGTCTTTTCGCGATCCCTCACATCCTATCTGCTTGTGTCCTTCTCAACAGTATTGGAGAAGGTCCAAGGTTCCTCCTCAGGTCTTCTCCAATGCGTTCCGAAGAGGAGGCAAGGAGAGAGGATGCAAGGAGAGAGGATGCAAGGAGTTACAAATGAGATTCGTCCTATACCTCCTCACCCACTACAAGGCTGCAGCTGCTTCCCTGAATTATGTCAGCACTTAATATCCTGTTTTTGCCAGTGAGTGCAGTCTGTCTTCTCTCCCCACGCCCCGGGTGCTCTGGTCAAAAGTAGTGCACTGCATAGGGAATAGGGTGGCATTTGRAATCATACATGTTTCYTAACACCTCTAATCTCCAGCCCCAGTTTCCACTACGGCACTCATGGAAATAAGAAAAGTATTAAACGCTTGAAGCATTTAGGTCTAAACTTAACTTTCACTGACCATTCTAATAAGATAAGTCTTTCTTTGCACATCAAGTAAACCGTGTGACACCCATGTACAGTAGTATGTGGACACACCCGTTGCTGACAGGTGTATAAAAATAGAACAAAACARGCATTGGCAGTAGGCTGGGCCCGTATTGAAGAGCTCAGTGAATTTCAACGTGGCACCATCATAGGATGCCACCTTTCCAACAAGTCAGTTCGACAAATTCCTGCCCTGCTAGAGCTGCCCCGGTCAACTGTAAGTGCTGTTATTGTAAAGTGGAAACGTCTAGGAGCAACAACGTCTCAGCCACGAAGTGGTAGGCCACACAAGCTCTCAGATCGGCCCCGCCGAGTGCTGAAGCGCGTAAAAATTGTCTATCCTCTGTTGCAACACTCAGTACCGAGTTCCAAACTCAACRTCAGCACAAGAACTGTTCTTCTGGAGCTTCACGAAATGGGTTTCCATGGCCGAGCAGCCGGATACATGTCTAAGATCACCATGTGCAATGCATAGTGCCAACGGTAAAGTTTGGTGGATGAGGAATAATGATCTGGGGCTGTTTTTCATGGTTCGGGCCCCTTAGTTCCAGTGAAGGGAAATCTACAGCATACAATGACATTCTAGATGATTCTGTCCTTCCAAMTTTGTGTCAACAGTTTGGGGAAGGCTCATTCCTGTTTCAGCATGACAATGCCCCTGTGCACAAAGCGAGGTCATTACAGAAATGGCTACAGAGCGGTATGGAAGAACTTGACTGGCATGCACAGAGCCCTGACCTCAACTCCATCGAACACCTTTGGGATGAATTGGAACGCCGACTGCTAGCCAGGCCTAATCGCCCAACAGTGCCCGACCTCACTAATGCTCGTGGCTGAATGGAAGCAAGTCCCTGCATCAATGTTCCAACATCTAGTGGAAAGCCTTCCCAGAAGAGTGGAGGCTGTTATAGCAGCAAAGGGGGAGGGGGGGGAAACCAACTCCATATTAATGTCCATGATTTTGGAATGAAGATGTTCGACGAGCAGGTGTCCACATACATGTAGTGCATGTCAAATCTGTCTAGTTTACATGTAACAACAAAATAAAAATAAAGTTGATTTCTGTCCTCTGAAGAGTGGTCGTGTATGGGCCAAAAATAAAAAATATATTTTTTTTAACAGTGGCAACTTCCATTTTCCATAATAAAGGCAATTCAGTGTAAACTTAGTCTGCCATGCCGTTAGCCAGCGTTGTTCTGACTGTGGTCTCTAAACTCCTCGGTGGCAGTTACAATGACTTAAGTCCCAAATGGCACCCTATTCCCKTTGTAGTGCACTAGAGTCCCAWCAAAAGTAGYATAGGGAAAAGGACACMATTTGGGACGTAACCTTACAGTCTCAAGCCAAGACTCCTCTTTCAATTAGCACTACAGGAATAGCCAGCCTTGATGAATAATGTACACGGCCTGCGTCACTGAAATTACATACTAACTTTGTCATTGTGTGATTCCAACAGTAGGGAATAAAAGGCAGAGGAGCATGTTGTTGAAACAGGAGGTCCGATCTAGTTCAAAAGCTACCGTCTGTTAGCCGTCCTAACGCTACTGTAGCTAGGTCCCCTCTAGTTCAAAGACACTGTATATAGGCTATTTCCTCAGAGCTGTGGACTGTTTCCATGGGAGTGTGCTTTCCCTACTGCTTGGCAAACACTAAATTCTAACCAAATTCTCCCTGTGTACCGATGGAGTGATGACATGCAACAACTATCAATGAATACACATACAGTCTCTAGAAAGAGGCTGAACCAGAATCAGCTGACAGTGCTGCATATTGGAATAGGAAGTGGTAACAACCCTGGCTAGCCACACATACAGTCTCTAGAAAGAGGCTGAACCAGAATCAGCTGACAGTGCTGCATATTGGAATAGGAAGTGGTAACAACCCTGGCTAGCCACACATACAGTCTCTAGAAAGAGGCTGAACCAGAATCAGCTGACAGTGCTGCATATTGGAATAGGAAGTGGTAACAACCCTGGCTAGTCACACATACGCTATTTACCACCAGAGACTGGGGTTTAATAAACACAACCACCCTTCCTACTGTTCTCTCACGTGCCTGTCTCTCCCTCTGTTTCTAATTATAATCTAAAATGAAACCAATTTGAATGACATGGTAAAAAAAAAAAAAAAAATCCCCCAAAAAAGTGCCAGAGCGTGTTTGTCACCTGGTTCTCAGTGAGGTGAAGCACAGTCTTTTTGTAGGAAATGACGTCAAAATCCACTGCCTTCCACACAGCGTGACCCAAGAGGCTGCCCACGTTCCTCTTCTTGGTGATGACAATCAGGTACATCCCTGTGAGAGGTGAAATCCATGGGTTAACATGGCAGACTGGTCAGCCCCATATCTAAACAGTGACGCGTTACAGAGGTACATCTCAGAGGACAAGACGGAAGTTACGTCCAAATGATCTCTCCGTTCTTCCAAAGTGTGCACTTGTTCACTTGTTCACTTCCAACTCATTTGAAAGTAAATTACTGCTCTAAGGAATATGGTGGAAACTCCTGCTATCCGGCTAGGCC
This sequence comes from Salvelinus sp. IW2-2015, assembly GCF_002910315.2. Taxonomy (NCBI): domain Eukaryota; kingdom Metazoa; phylum Chordata; class Actinopteri; order Salmoniformes; family Salmonidae; genus Salvelinus; species Salvelinus sp. IW2-2015. Next base: position 31,289 of record NW_019943366.1, on the reverse strand, counting down.
ACGCCGCCACCAATCCAATGTTTTTAGATTTGTGGGAAGTAGTGAACGAGTACACACTTCAGAATGAAGGAGATAKTGTTGGGGCGCACCAAGTGGTAGGCCTACATCTTGTGTGACAACATATACAGGACCAGCCCAGTCAGGCTGTGGAACTACCTGCCACCAGGCGGACGGTCCCCATGATGCCACAAATGGGCCTGGTGTTGGCTGACGGCGGAACATCCTTCTTCCCTAAAGAAACAAGACTAAAATCAGTGTTTCACCTTAATCGTTTAGTTTGAGATGGTAAAACATTTTMAGTATAAAAACATAAAACAACTCAAACCAGATATAGTGTAACGTACGTAGAAAAGATAATGGAGCAATACATCTTGAAATATAATCGTTGAGATCTAACAATCACCAAAATAAAAACCAGACAGGGAGAATCCACATTTCTGAAAAGGTAATGGAATTGATTTCGTAATAAATGTTTGAGTCACTCAGATAGCATAAGAACACAGTGTAAGCCACGGCAACATGCGTAGTAGAACTGCAGGAAACTAGCTATAAAAAACAGCTAAATGTCTCTGTGGCCCAGAGGAGGGTCTATAAAACGTCGGTCAGAAACAGCGCCATTGGCCACGGCCACTATTCATAATATCCTCACTTCAAGATCTCCATTAGATACCGAGAAAAACCCTCTCTGCAGCAAGGCACTCGTAGAGTATGAGAAGGAGCCATTAAAAGGGTCATGGCATGGTTAGAACCATGAGCAGGGGTCCACTATTTGCATAGCAACTCAGAGCATCTTCATGTCCATATCAACTGACAGGAATTCTAATGGTTTTCACCCTGAACTCTGTTGACTCACGCCAATCAATGGCAGCSTATTTCTGTTTTGTGTTGACAATCTTCCCATTGAAGCCCCCAGTGTCGTATTCACTAGAATCCAAAACGGAAGCCAAAACAGGGAGGAACCTACCTGAATTCAACCAATAAGAAATACTTGTTTTTTGTTTTCTGTTGCAAAGCGTTTTTGCTATGGTGTGCACTAAGTTTTACCAGTCAGGGTCATCTCATTGGACACCCTGTCGATGGCCAGGACTGCATCCACCCCATCATCACAGGCCTCAATGTAGAACTTCTCTGGGCTAGTGTGCCTGTGGGAAGGGAAATAATGAGGTTCAAGTATGTAGCGGACTAGGGTGAAGTACCTAGGGAATACTTCACCCCGGAGCATGTTACAGAGAACGTCCAGTGACATGAAGAGCAATAAAGATTGCAATGTACAGAAAGGTTATCTGCCACCTGAGATGCAGCACATTACAGAGATGTAATAAACCTCAGGATTGTAGACAGGCAGACAAACGTAGATAATGCCAACTGATTAACACTACAGTCTGAAGAAGCACTGTCCAGCACCAAACTCTAACCCGGAAGAACAATAGCTACACAGCGACTGTTTATGTTTAGCTTGCCAGTGGTGACGTCAGACAAAGGAAATACCAGAATAAGCAACTTGGTGGTTTCTGTCTCCATAGTTACATGTTGCACTGCTTGTCCCATTTCTTGCTGAGCTTAGAGAGCATGGCATGTAATGATGGAAGCTTAATATCACAACAGATCTGCACCGTCAGATGTTTAAACAGGTTYGCTCAAGAGGACTGAGCATTGCAACTGTCTGTCTGCATTAAGGCAACTCTCTTCTACACCACTGCCTGTCAGTGAGTATTGTACTGCATGAATCTCTTCAATGATTAGGCCTAAAATGGTGCATTCAGCAAGAGACTGAAAGAAAGATTGCAACACGTGTCTTAGCCTAGGCCTTGTATGACACAAAGCCTAGCCTACAAAAGCTCATCCACGCCTGTGCAAACAAAGAACATTGAGGCCTAAAAGGAACAGCAAAGAACAATGTACTGTGTAACAAAGGAGTTTCTCTGTCTCTGGCTATGATTGATTTCCTATAACAGCATAAACGGGCTGAACAACTTAACCTGCAAGCAGGCTTTCTCAGAGCTTGAAAATCCAGCACCAGAAAAACATCATTTCTGGGTRACAATAAAGTCTGTAGAATGGAGTGCCATCATGCACTACCCTGAGCTATAAGTGAGGACTGAGGAGAAGTGGCTGCCAGACAAAAGCCTTATTGTTAGGGGCATTTCAACACATTCTCATGCCACAGGAAAGCCYGAGACAACCAGATATACTGCTGGCATTACAACCACTCCATAYTGGCTGCTTGCATGACTTGACATGAAGTTGTAACTGAATTTAACAACCTAAAGTAGGTTAGAACCTGTTTCACGGCCATTGTATTGGCAGATAGCTCGTTGAGAATAGGTATCGGTGSCAACTCGGATACAGCATCAATACTTCATGAGCACTATTGTTGTGTTAATACATCTACTATTGGCTTGGCCCATTTACTTGTCGTTTTGAGCCACTCAGTCAGCTATTCAGATCCCCACCCCAATGTTGCCCAATATGTCCTGCAAAGTGTCACACCCACTACAAAGACAGCACACTTTTTTTTTTTTTGCAAAACTTGGACTGATATACCATTGGTCTGATTGCCCACCCTGTAGGCTACTCCATGTATTGTATATATAGAAAGGCCAGGTCTCTGTGGTAGAAAGGCCAGGTCTCTGTGGTAGAAAGGCCAGGTCTCTGTGGTAGAAAGGCCAGGTCTCTGTGGTAGAAAGGCCAGGTCTCTGTGGTCAGTGTTATCCCCTGCTGCTTATCCATATGACTGTCTACTAGCAAACAATAAGACAATTATGTTCTTTTTTTTTGCAACTACACAAGCTAAATAGCTGACTACTAAACTGACAGGCAACTGCTTATACAACATTAATGGCACTTCGTCGTTGCCATTAATCTAGACAAATAGATAGTTCGCTTGTTAACTAGGTAGTTAAGCGAGTTCTAGACTGGATTGCCATTGATTGTTAGCTTAGCTAGCATTCAGCAGGCAATCAAGCTAACTAGCTGATGTCAACCCGAATTTTGAAATTCATGACAAGATTTTGACACATGTCCACTGTACGTCTCTTTGGGTGAAACCGTGAACCTGATATTGAGTATACTTGATCGGTGTCGTTTAATTACATTTAAAAGTGAAGCACAATACTTACAAATTGAACCTCTCGTAGGCAGTCGGCATCTTCACTTCTTGAATCAATCTGACCTTAATAATCTTCTTCGGTGGTGGTGTTTTACCGCGGACAACACCGGAAATGGTGTATTGCYGCCCACTACTGGTTGCGGGAAATGAATAAAAAACGAAAAAACTCAGTGCACTGAGGTATTAGAGAGGGGGAAAAAAWTATTWAAAAAATAAAATAYAAATAAAAAAAGGTATTAGAGAGGAAAAGGAAGAGAGAAGCACAACTCCGAGGAAAATCAGTCTCCCTCCAGCGGGTGGCGGTTTTTCGTTGTTAAGCMCTCCAAGCATGGAGTTGTTGTATGTCGGTCAATGAGTGTCGAATTTGGTAAACCAAAAAAATAATGGCTTATTTGCTACTTGAGGTTTATTTGATCGAATATAAATTTCGTAATGCGTAAGTTGTTACGAGTGTACTGATGTAAGTAGGACACGTGACATCCCAGCAAATTTGCGAAAAAACACTTAATATCAGAGTTGTCTCGAGATGGCTATGTATATTCATGACATGAGGCTAGTTGAATACAGGCGGTTGACGTCAATAACCCTCATCGAATATTCAGAAAAGGATTACAATAATGCAGTGGCGACACGTCATTCGGGGCAGGGCATGTTTTAAGACCCACATTTTTTGCAAAAAATAAAATAACAAAAAATCWATATATTTTGGGGGGGAGGCTTTCCTGTTTTGCATGTTATTTTGGCATTAATAGGTGTCSCATATCAGTTTGCAAACAATATAAAAKATATATATATCATTGAGTTAATAAAGCCACATACAAACATGGTTTCTTTTTTGTTTTCTTGAGTAAGGCAGCTCCAAAATGCAGGTGTTTCAGCCTAGCTCAATGAAACCTGTGCCGGTGTAAAAATATTTTGATGTGGAGCGCCGTCCTCAAACAATCGCATGGCATGCTTTTGCTGTAATAGCTACTGTAAATCGGWCAGTGCAGTTAGATTAACAAGAATTTAAGCTTTCAACCGATATAAGACMYWWRTRTGTACCTAAATGTTTAATATCCATMATTWTTATGATTATTTATTTGAATTGCGMGACCTCCACTTTCACCGGAAGTTGTCTCACTAGCAGGACGCYTATCCCAGAGAGTTTTAAGACAATTCTTATTCACAATGACGGCCTAGGAACAGTGGGTTAACTGCCTTGTTCAGGGGCAGAACGACAGATTTATACCTTAGGAATTCGAGCTAGCAACCTTTCGGTTACTGGCCCAACACTCTAACCACTAKGCTACCTGCCTCCTCTTTCTAGAGCTACTATATGAAGATCACTGATGACATCATGATTCCATTTTTTTTAGTTCCCAGTTGTCTTGAAAGCACCATCAATCCAGAGAATTACAGACTTTGATGACACGGTGAATCCAAAAATGTCTTGTATGCTGCTAAATAAATAATGTAATATTCCAGGGAGATATGTATACTGTAGCTAAGAAAGTAATACTAAGTGTATGTTGTGTGGTAAGCTGTTAGTAGCCCTTGTGCCTCACCTTAATAATTTGGTCTATTTTCACCTCTTAATTTTGCCTATTCTTCTGACTTGTGGTGCACATGTAGCCTATAACCTGTTTTAGAGAAATGTAATCATCGAATATTATAAGAGCTTTCATTGTCTGCTTATACGCCCTCTTTATTTATCCTATGGTTCTGACTTGGTGTACAGGGAGAACACTGTAAGAACGGCCCATGTTCTGAATTCTGTCGCTGTACATTTCAAAAGTGCTGAACAAATAGTTRTATTGACTACGTCCGTCCTAGCTCGCTCATTCATGTCGAAATTACGGATKATCTCTTATCCGCTTGTCGTCCCCTTATGCCATAATTTTTACATCTCAATTGTCAGTAGAAACCAACCACATTTGTTTAAGCAAGTCAGCTATATTTATACATGTTTTTGTTTTCCGTTATTTAACTAGGCAAGTCAGTTRAGAACAAATCCTTATTTTACAATGACTGCCTACCCCGGCCAAACCCTAACCCAGACGACGCTGGGCCAATTGTAAGCCGCCCTATGGGACTCCCAATCACGGCCAGTTATGATACAGCCTTGAATCGAACCAGGGTCTGTAGTGACGCCTCTAGCACTGAAATGCAGTGCCTTAGACCGCTGGTACTGTGGTTGGGACTCTGCTGTTGGGACAGCTTTATGTAGGCACTAACCGTTTGTGGGCACCGTTTGTCACCGTTATAGTGCAATGAATGACATCGCCACTGCAATAATGTATCCACCAATCCAAAGAATAGATGGAAGCTAGTGCCGCTTTGTGGACAACGACTTCCATTGACTTCCATTGACTTCCATTGGATGCAGTCTATCACAGTGCCATCTGTTTTGTCCCCAAAGCTCCATATACTACACACCACTGCGACCTGTATGCTCTCGTTGGATGGCCCTCGCTTCATACTCGTCGCCAAACCCACTGGCTCCAGGTCATATACAAGTCTTTGCTAGGTAAAGCCCCGCCTTATCTCAGCTCACTGGTCACCATAGCAGCACCCACCTGTAGCATGCGCTCCAGCAGGTATATCTCACTGGTCACCAAAGCCAATTCTTCCTTTGGCCGCCTATCCTTCCAGTTCCAATGACTGGAACGAACTGCAAAAATCACTAAAGCTGGAGACTCTTACCTCCCTCACTAGCTTTAAGCACCAGCTGTCAGAGCAGCTCACAGATCACTGCACCTGTACATAGCTCATCTGTAAATATCCCATCCAATCTTCCTCATCCCCATACTGTATTTATTTATTTATCTTGCTCCTTTGCACCCCAGTATCTCTACTTGAACATTCATCTTCTGCACATTCTACCATTCCAGTGTTTAATTGCTATATTGTAATTACTTCGCCACCATGGCCTGTTTATTGCCGTACCTCTCTTATCCTACCTCATTTGCACATACTGTATATAGATTTTTCTTCTGTATTATTGATTGCATGTTTGTTTATTCCATGTGTAATTCTGTGTTGTTGTTTGTGTCGAACTGCTTTGCTTTTTCTTGGCCAGGTCGCAGTTGCAAATGAGAACTTGTTCTCAACTAGCCTACCTGGTTAAATAAAAGGTGAAATAAAATAAAAAAATAATGTCATGGCGGAGAGAAGTGTATTTTGTCAGTATATCTATAAAAGTGGGCGCGCCAGAGGGTGTGGTTTGTAGACCTGTCATGGATATTTAGTGGGAAATACGCCACCTAGTGCGCATAATAAGTATTTGTCGGAGGTTTAAAAATCTCAGAAATGTTCTATATTTTCCAGTTTATCACCTTGTAAATATTTACCTGAAAACAAACGTGGAAATATAGACATTACAATATTCTATCTAAACATCATTATGGGWTATGTATGAATGAAAATATAAAAACAGGCAGTATATGTGCTAGCCGTAAAACTGTAAGGACCCAGCCGTATAAATAGAACGCACCCGGTTCATACGTCCTCTTTCCAGTCAAGACGCTTGAATGAGTGGTGTAGGCAAATGAGAAAAAGATGAAGACACGCGTTACATTTATGTTAAGAAAAATACAACCCRAATGGGTTGGCTATGCTTGTTATAAGGACGGCGAGTGTGGCTGAGGTTGCCCAAGTCACCAGAAATTTGCAAGGTAACTTTAACTRGGTATCTACCTTCTTTAGCTAGCTAGCAGCAACACCATGTGCGCATGCACGAAAGACATGCAAAGATGACCCTAATAATGACACGTGCCTGGAGTTTGGAGTGTTTATGATGATTTACTAGACTAGAGTCTCTGATTTACAGTGATGTTCTTTCACAGTGCACTGAGACACTTCACTCAATTATGTATCATTGACTAATGTTACCTATTGAGTTAAGATAAATTAACTAATGCAACGTTTGGTTTTCTCAGGAAAGTGGACGGGCGTCTGAAGTAGTCTATCATTTGATGGTGAGTTTGTGGCACCTGGAGTTTGACAAATAATTCAGTAATTGAAGTAAGATCCACTGTTGTATGCGTACCGCCCGTAAAATGTATGTTTTACTCGGCAATTAATGTCGAACTCTACATTATGGCTCCCCTTCCTGGCGTCAAGCAAAATTACGGCAGTTATACAATTTTAAAAACTTAACACTAGATTCAGATTTCACAAGTGTGCCCTCAGGCCACTACCACRTATTTACAATACAAAATCCATGTGTATGCAYAACGTATCTGTTCCTGTTGCTTCAGTCCCCTGTCGTATTTGTTTAATTGTACTGCTTGCATCAGTTACTTGATGTGGAATAGAGTTCCTTGTAGTACTGCGCGCCTCCCCTAGTCTGTTCTGGACTTGGGGACTGAAGTGTAAATGTGCAGCACGATGTTCCAAGCTTGCCCAGCAAACATTTAGTTAACCATGTCATTTTGTCGGTACAGTACTGATGACTTCCGAGTGGCGCAGCGGTTTAAGGCACTGCATCTGGGTCTGTATAATTTGGTGAATGTTCCAAAAACGTCGCAAATAACAAGGTTGACAACGAACGCAACGCATACGACGTATAGTGGTAGAATAAGATACCGGGTAGGGAGTGGGGAATTCTGTTACGTTTTTCACTCGCCACGTTTATTCCCAGAAATGTCTGTCCTATTAAGAATAAACTACGTGGTGAGTTGATACCTATTCGGCAGCTAGTTAGCTAGGTGAATTGCAAATGCTACTTCTGTATGCGTTTTTTGGAACGTAACACAAATTGTACCCACCCCTGCATCTCAGTCCTAGAGGAATCTCTAAACCGTAACTTAATGTATTTATCCAAGTACATATTTTTGCTTGTCAGTGATGTTTACCACAGTAATGTATTTGAGTTTAACGACCATGAGAATACTTTACATGCACTACCATCTGAGACATGAAAGCAACCTKGTTGAATCATTTGAACCTCAGGTTGTAGTAAAAAGCTTACGTCTTGCTGTGTTACTTCCCCAGGTTTTGCTGCTCGAAGGCATGGGCCATTGAATTTGTCTACTTGCTGCCATTGTGGCAAGGTGAGTTGTGAAGTCACTTATTTTGATCCATTAGTACCATCTAATGACTGATCATTATCCAGTCCAAGGATTTCACTTGACATGTGTACTTATACCATGATGTTGACCTAGCTATGTTAATATAGAACTTACTACAGCTGTCGGTGATGCTGCTTAACATACATTGTTTGAGTAACTACTATGATAACTCACATTACCATCTGAGACAGTGGATATTATACAGTGGTCCTGTGTACTTGTCCACGTTTCAATGTGTAATCATGATTTCTCTGCAGTCAGGCCACAAGGTGTTTGAGGGTGTCACCATCTTTGGAACAAATGTAAGTAATTGACATTTTGTGACATTCACATTTTTGTGTTATGGGATAATGCCTGTAGCGTCTATGATGATTGCGAATTCGGTTCCTGAATTAAACTGATGCTTTCTCGCAGCGCACTGAGACACAAATATCAAGTGAAGTATTGACTCTGTCATAATGACAACATTCACTACATGATCACTTGCACTGATAAGAGGATATTGGTTGGTTTCCCAGAGTAGCTGATAAATCAAATTTAATTAGATGATTTCATATGTACTTTGTAATGGAAAGAGTAATTGCTGCTTTTTCATTTCTTGATGTTTTGCTGCTTTGCCCTTCCCAGACTGCGGACACCAGGATTACTTGTATACGTTGACAGGTCAGTACAGAAGGTGGTGGTTTCCTTGCTGTGTTGGTGCCATGCTTTGTCTTTGACTACTAGTTGACGGTCTCTGATTACCATTAAGCTATTTAAATGCACTGACACTGCAATTTGTTTGTAAGTTTCTAATCATGCTATGTGGTTGTAACATTTCTGTCTATTTAGGACTTGGAGGATCTTGAAATAGATGGGAGATTCAAGGGCTTCAGTTGTGACATGAAATGCTTAGCGTAAGCATTAAGTTGATTGGAAGACTTTGCTGTATGACCAATTTGTCTTGGCTTTGATTCCCCGAAACTGGCAAGACGACAACCAAGGAATTTCATTGGCGATATGTGTCGTTGGACACCCTCCTACCAAAGGAGAAGGCTTTTTGACAACAGCTGATGTAGAAAAGATATATAATTGAAAGTCAATTGTCACTTATCATGCAATTTGTGCTTTCAGCATTTGAATAAAAAAATGGAATTGTCATCCTTGTACTGTTTTTGACTGTGGGGTTGGGCTTAAATTGTTGAGTGATATCAAACACTACCTCATAGCTCTTATAAGGTTGCCCCTGTACGAGGTTACTAGCCAACACGCAAGCATTCAATGTAAAAGTTTCACATGAATAGTATATGCATTTTACATTCGTTTTTAATTTAGTCAAGTTTGCTGGTTTATCAATTCTTACCAGCAGTAGGACTAAGCCAGTTTAAATAACAGCCAACGGCCATGTCATCCACTGAGGTATACGCAGAACAATGGCGCATAACCGGATGTTAATGTGAAGCCTCCGGTTAGCGTTTCCACTCACCACCAAATTTGGTGATGGAAGCCCAGCGCTACTTTTCTAATCGATGACACATTTGCTCTTCGTGCAGGTTTTTTTCCCGAAACTAGAATCGGACAGGACTGGGATTTGTAGACCYTACCCTTTGCCAAMGTTTCAAAAAATMMATTGCGTTAGGAGTGCGTGGCCTTAGTGAGTTATTGCGCGCACACATCACAAATTAGGCGTTCCTAAACGGTAATATGCAAATAAATGCTWGAACGCACCAATAGGATCTCACTAGCTTGTGCTTGACTGCCTGCTATGGTTAATTTCCTCCCAATGGAAAGACTGACCATAGCTTATCTAGGGTTAGTTATATAATCTTTGGTACAGAACTCGTTCCTCTCCTGGTTTCACTCGGCTCGGAAGTATGCCAGCTATTTCCGGTTCCAGGTGCGTTCTATTGTATGCTAACTAKTTAGCAGCTTCAATTACTGCAGATAATCGGCGAGTTTCGCAGTTTTCGGAATAAACGTCTAGCTGATATCGTATGGACGTCATTGTAAAATGTCAGTCGATTCAGTGGATGCATCCACGACGTTTAGATAACAGTTCAGTACGTTTGGCACTCAAATGAACATACTTTGCCAATAAGTTAGCTAGCTACGTGGACGTTGTCGGATGTTGATTAGCTAACTGTCATAGGGGACAAGGTGCGTTTTGCTTTAGCGAGTGACAACTGTAACTTAATTTAACAAGACTACCGTTAGATATAGATAGCTAGAACTTTTTTGCTAGGAATTGTATTGTAAGATTATCTAGCTCTTAGCTGGCTAATGTTAACAAAAATAGTAACTAGTAAGTTTGTTAGCTATGTTGTAACATTGAGTTGACTCCTATTTTAATCCCCCCCAGATCAAGAAGTGGAAGAGACTCCAGTTTGATTTGAAGATATAAGGATATTTCCTGTAGGCTGAAGAACTCAAGAGAAACACATTGTCAGAGATTTAAGATTGGCTTGCTACATTCCTCCACTAAACAAGARCGTCTTTACCCTGTAAAGTTAGTTTGACATGTTCTTCAGAAAGTACCTGAAAATATTGTGGCCAAGTATATTTATGTACAGACTAAGATAACCAGTTTTACGTCTACAGTGTAAAGATTAGGGATTCAATTTTAAGCTATTTGATTTACTCCAAAAGTTGTATTTTGGTATGGTTTGTTTGTATGGCACTCACTGTTATAAGAGCAAAATTGGCTAAAGCAAGGTGAAGGTCTATTTGGGGAGACATGTAGCTAGTACCTCACATTGGAATTTTCCCTTGGGYGTTGGTGTTGCGCTGTGTAGGGACCGTATTGTTGGTTTCGATATAATATTGAACACACCTACAGGTCTTTCATGTCCTGAGGTGCACACCCTCTTATTGTTGTTTATATCTACTGGCAAGGAGAGAGTTAATTTGACTCATTCAGCTAATGTACTATACTCTAACAAAATCTTTGAGCAGATAGAAATAATATACAGTTTAACCCGTTAGTACATTCTTCATAAGTCCTTTAGTCTAAAATCCAGACAGAATTAAGGGCACTAAACTAAGTTGACATGGCAGCTGTAGTAGGAAGAGTCTGGGGGTGGGTGCGTCCAGCTGTCTCTTACCGGCCCTGGGGCAGCAAAGTAGCACCTGACAAAACCATGAAAGACGAGGGGCAGACAAGAGGCAACTGGGGCTTGGGAGGGTTAACAACATGGTTTTGGCGAACCGGACAGAAAAGGCAAGCAAGTGACCAAACAACATTGATTGACGAGTACTGGGAAGCAAGTGAGGAGAAAATCCAGTCCCTGGAAATTGAAGATCTGGGCGAGGGCAAGCAGGTGTCTGAGGGGAAAGCAGAACATGGTGGCTCCAGATGGTGGAATAAGGTTCTGCTGTCCTCCGACTTCCTCTGGCCAAGAGCAGYTGAACCTGGTGGGCTCAAGCAGAGGAAATGTATCGGTGGAGGATGGGACTCTGACAACGATGGGGAGTATTCTGACTATGGAACCCCTCCACCTTCTCCCACACCTAGCTCCTCATCAGCCTTCCGGTTCTTTGCACGTGCCTGGAATGGGGAGATAGTTCCGGAACACTATGAGATCTGCTTCAACCTCCTTCGCCACCTGTTTGACCTGCTCGTGGTGGGCTTCCTGTGGACTGTGTCCCCCCCTACCAAGTTGGTCCTGGAGGTTCTAGGGGTCCAAGGAGGACTGAAGTTGTGGCTCCATGGAATGGCAATGTTTTTTGTCTCCACTGTTGGAATGGCAGGACTGCTCTGGTTGGTCCAGGAGTATCTTCCACATTTTGCTCTGGTGTACGGCATCGTGCAAGCACTAGTCATCTCTGTCAGTGTCCGGCAGTGTGTGATCTTAGGAGAGGGGGATGAGGTGGAGGAAGAGAAAGGGGAAAAGGAGGTGGAAGATGAGAAGGAGGAGGAAGTGGGAGACGATGGGGAAGTTACAGAGATGTACCTGACTACAGAATAATACATCAAAGGAAAGATGATCCCTGAAAGAAAGTTTGTTTTGGTAAGTTCTTTCAGTYTCTTCTCTTTCTCTCTGTTTGATTTTCTGGTTTTTCAAACTGTACTACAGCCTTGGGATGTAAACTGTGAGTTTTCAAGTTAACGAAATGCAAAAAAACAAACAAATATTGTGCTTTTAGTGTAAACTCAAACTATGGAGACTATTCTTGTCTAGTTTGGCAATCTTTGCACCTTCTACAATTTTTTTTTGTTTGTTTGTTTTTTGGGGTCATTTAGCAGACACTCTTATCCAGAGCAATTAGGGTTATTTGCCTTGCTCAAGGGCACATATCACCTAGTCTGCTCGAGGATTCGAACCAGCGACCTTTCGGTTACAGGTCCAAAGCTTTTAACCGCTAGGTTACAGCCCGCCACAAGCTCCTCTGCTTTGAGCTATTTTAATCTACAGCCCGCCACAAACTGCTTTGCTTTGAGCTATTTTAATCTTGCAACCAGAGAAAAGGAACTGTGACATTCTCCAAGTTGTGTGAAACCAGCTTGAACTAATGATATATCTATGGCTTTGGGGAAAGACATGTCATTACAGTTTACATAGAGAGCAGTTGTGTATGAAGAAAGGATGGGATTTTATTTGCCTGAAGGGGGGCTGCTATAATAGCCACAAACAGCAGCCCCACGGGAATAAAGTGAGGGTTTTGTCCATGTAATAGGGTCTTATTCATAAGTGCACGTTTGCTACGGAAAATTACAAAAAGCATTTATTTTTGGGCAAGGTCAGGTTGTCCCTGCCTCTTTCAGTACATTTTCTTCYGTTTTCTGCCTAGTGAATACAACCCAGACTTTTAGAGCTGACAGTTTTTTAATTGTTTTCATCTCCTGTTTTTCTCTTGCTGTTATCATCCTAATGACCTTCCCATATGATTTTGTTATGGTTAGCTCGAGGCTATTTTAAACCATCTGAACCACTAACTGTTTACTGATCAGTAGCTTTTTCCCCCCACAGGAAATCCTTTGACATGGAGGAAAGTTGGAGGGAAGAGGGATGTTTGTGGGGGAGGGGGGGGGGTTGTTTCGAGACCCTGCCGTGGGGGGACTGAGAAGTTACGTTTCGACAGCCTATCAATGCAAAGACAGTCCCGTGAAGAGAGCTGAGCCCAGCTGACACTGTGCAATGAGGAGAGGGAGAGGCTGAAGGACTTTAAGCTACATTTCACCTCACTACTGTGATATTCATTGGAGCTGAGGCAAAGCACATCCACTACAATCTTGGTCAAATAGGCCCAGTGATAACACTGTTGTCATCGCTCAGTTCTATTCTTCTGCCTTTTCGTATGAGTTTCCCTCCCCCTAAAGTACTTTTCTTTGATACTCAAATTCATACAATTATGTTTTATTAGACATGGCAAGAGGGATTCTTTTGTTTTGTTCAGAWTAACTTTTGAATATCTACTCGACAGATACCAGCACCTTTTTTTTCATCGTTTTCTTTCCAAGCTTGATGTTTGTTTTTTGGACGTAAGGTTTATTAGCCTTTTCTGTTTATTTCCTGTGCCATAATACTGCATGTGTAGGTAGTTTAACTTTACAAGTATGCATTAGTATATTATCCCTGTCTTTCTCCATGATAATCATATTGTTAATAGTACACTACAAATTGAACACATTTATATATTTATCTGTCTTATCACACATATGGTTCCTGATTTGAAAGGTAACTTRCAGACCAGAAACATTCAATGGTAACCCTTTTTTGAAAGAAAATGTGTTTATATGAAACTTGGTTGTGCAGTTATCCAGTAGTAAGTTTTGCACAATCTCATAGAAACCAACAGTGAAGCTCAGGAACACTAAATTCTACCTGTAAGGTTTTCTTCCTCCTCAGCATGAGCCACAATCTACAGTATGCATGCRGAAGAGGGTTTTTACCCACAGTGCCCCTGTAATCATGAAAGCTTTGTAGAATGTTCTAGTTTCTACAATGGCCTTTTTCAAATAGTTTTCGTATCGTAGCAAAACAGATAGAGCTATCAAAACTTCACAGTGATGCAGAAYGTTATACGATACTCTCATTGTGTACTGATAATGAGACCTTTAAACAGTGATACCATATCTGCAATTCCTCTCTGCCTTTTTATCTCTTGTGTGTTTTTGTTCCATTTTGACTTGTTACTCCATGTGTTGATTATAAAGAAAGATGTTGTTTTGTAACGAGAATGTGCAATGTCCCAGACAAGTGCTGGATCACTGTCAAAATGACTCGAGGATCTGATTCTCAAAAATAATAAGGTAGCAAAACAATCACATGAAAATCCACCATGGCCATGGCCAGTAGCCAAACATTGATCAGTGTTGCAGATAAAAATGCCATGAAAAGAGTGACAAATCTCATATGGTGTGTTTATCCTAGAAGGCACCCTATTTCCTATATAGCCCTATGGGCCCTGGTCAAAMGTAGTGCACTATGTAGGGAATAGGGAGCCATTTGGAAWGCATACAMGGCCATGTGTCAGGTATTGGGAGCTCTCCGTCAATAGGATTCATACTTTTGGCAGCAGTACAAAGAGAGACCAGAATAACCTCACTGATGCCATCAGAGCAGGTCCCTGGATGTGACCTGGTCATTTGACTTATTTCTATCTAGTCTCCATGGCCACAAACCACTAATTCAGTATCCCTCTGTGTTGACCTACAGTGAGATGAGGTAACTACGGTACAGTCCTGGAAACCTGAACGGCCTTGTAGGTGGGGTTAATGGGAAATCCAGGGGTTTATTCATTAGCGCACACCGTAGAAAAACATTGTGCAACGGAAATTAGTTCTGGTAGTCTCCCCCTTTTGGCCTGTTTGCTTACGTTTGGTTCCTAGTGAATACACCCCTGGCCTGAACTATCTCAGTGTTGTAGGAGAGATTGTTGGGAGATGGAGGTCCAGAACTAATATAATAAACCAATATTTTAATTTCCATGCAGCCTTGAAGAATMTTTCTTTGTGCTATGACATACACATACATCTCAAGTTCAACTCATGTAACACACTTGGACAAAGTGATTTAATCTTTTATTCACATTAAATCTGATCTCATATGATGTATTTTATGTACAGAAAGGTGCTTTACCAGTACAGGAACATTGTATGTGTGTATCCGTAATAGAAAATGGTGACGTATGGTGAAACTGGATGTAGTCCATTATACATAGTGTATGTTGTCACAGATCAAGTACAGTTTAAGTAGTACAATGGTGTTTGGAACCACAGAGGATGAAGCCCTAGACACTGGCCTTTTCTCAATTGCATACTCCTTCACGCCCTCTCTCCTTCTCAAAATCCRTTGGATGAGAAAGCCAGAGGTCCCGCCCCTTCTAACCGTCTCCTCCGATTGGGTTTTGAGAAGGAGACGAGGAGAATACAATTGGGAAATGGCCAGTGACATTTGGTCAGTTGAGACACTCGTGAACACAGCTTGGGCCAGTAATTCATCATGCACCTTCTCCCTATCCCTTCAGAAACTCTCTTTCTCCCATGTCTTCAGTTCAACTGCATGCTCTGGACTGCGGTATACTACATTTTGTCCCACTTTATGTTCARTGTAGTACGGAAAGTACACAGCAGCACTAAATAAATGGAATATATCTCCTCTCATTGAAACAAAAATGATCTTCTCTGCCGATCACAGCAGATCACAGTGCAATAAGTATGATGCAAATATAAGATTGATTTTAAAATGGCATTTCCCCCCCCTTCATAACCAACCAGCATGCAGCTGAAGTTACTGCCAATGTTGCCCTGGTGCATTTATTCTCAGAGGGGATAATGAATTAAAGGATATACAGTGAACTACAAAAGTAYTGGGACAGTGAYACAACTGTTGTTTAGGCTCTGTACTCCAGCACTTGGGATGTAAAATGATGCATAGACCATGAGGTTAAAGTGCAGACTGTCAGCTTTAATTTGAGGGTTACAGACGCACAAATGTCATAACCCAAAGACATGCTAACCTCTCACTATTACAATAACAGTGGAGGTTAGCATTTTTATATCATACCCCCAAGACATGCTAACCACTCACCATTACAATAACAGAGGAGGTTAGCATTTTATATCATAACCCCAAGACATGCTAACCTCTCACTATTACAATAACGGAGGTTAGCATTTTAGGGGGGGCGGGGATATGACATGTGCGTCTAACTTTCTCACGTATTATTATTCACGATTCATTCAAGATTATCCATAATTATGGTAGCATCCACATTAATGTAGAAGTGTTCAGAAACATATTATTTGACTCCAAAATGACAATACATTATTTACCATTAATTTCTATTGGGCACAAAATAATCTGAAACAACCAAACAGCAAATGAATCCATCAAATTTGTAGTCACAAGCTTGATGTAGTCATTGCGTGCTATGAATATGGGACCAAATACTTAACTTTATACTACTTTAATACACTTAAGTGAATCTATCCCAATACGGTGGTCCCCTAAAATGGCAGGACTATGTACAAAGGTGTTGTAATTTCTAAACGGTTTACCCGATATGAATGAAAACACTTTCTAATTAAAGCCGGAAGTCCGCACTTTCACCTCGTAGTCATTGTGTCATTTCAAATTCTAGAGTGCTGGAGTAGAGCCAAAACAACAAAAATGTGTCACTGTCCCAATACKTTTGTAGCTCGGTGTATATAATTTGTTGCATATGCATGGTTTTTAAGATTTTTCTAATTATTGGTATGTTGACATTCTCTCACCTCAACCTCAYCAATACAAAAGGACAAATCTTTACAACATCTCAGAATTTAAGGYAATCTGCCAACAATTCTATTCTTATTTGAAGTGCTGAGACTAATGTACTCAACACTTGAGGGTTGTAAAGGGCAGGGAGAGGATTGTTCATCAACACATTTTCACTGCACTCCTCAACTAAAAAGGTCATGTCAGCAATGTTACATGAAAATAAGAAAAAAACAAGACTAGCTTTTCCTTAAAACAGTGTCCTAAATACTCCCCTAAACTTCTTTAATGTTACCGACAGACTACTGTTTGTCTGTACAACATTGTGTCCATAAAATAAGACTGTTTGCTGTTTAAGTATTCATGGAGTACTCATTACTTTGAAGTAGAGATAAAAGAGGTTACGAACCAAATGGCAGYCTCTTCCCTTTAAAGTGCAATACTTTCGACCAGGGCCCTCTATAGGGAAGAGGGCTCTCCCAMCCTGTTCCTGGAGAGCTACCCTCCTGTAGGTTCACTCCAACCCCAGTTGTAACTAACCTGATTCAGCTTATCAACCCGCTACAAAAACCTACAGGATGGTAGCTCTCCAGGAACAGGGTTGGAGAGCCCTGGATAGGCTGCTGTTTGGAACTCRCTCCCTAGTAGTAGTCTGGGTACCAGACTATTTCAGCTCTTTACTAAGTTACATCATCATCTTTCCAAATCCTTGTTTGACAAGCAGGAACAGACTGTCTGGCACACAGGCTAAGATACTGCAACATAAGTAAAATCAAGTATTTAGACAAATAAGGAAAAGTACTCTTTATAAAAAGAAAAATGATTGTAATATATACAATGAACTCTCAACAGCACCCCGTTTTCTTATCAAACAGGTTGTGTATAGGTTGTCTTCTTTCCTTTGTTCTCTCTCTCTCTTCTAATCTTTATCTATCCTTTTTCCTCCCAGTACTGCAGTGACTGAACTAAATGAGACCGTGTGTGTAGCAGTATGTGTCGTAACCSCCAGTCTCCACTCTTAATGGGCATGTGATCCTCCAGAGTTCCCCCCACCCCCTCCACTGTGTCCATGCCTGTCTTTCCCATGTCCTAGAATGCAGTGTGCACTTCCACAGCCTTCGTCATCTCCCTCGCTTTCAGAGGAGGACTCTCCGAACTGTTTGGGTTTCTCGTAGACGCAGCAACCTGTGAAGGTGTCAAATACTCAGTCATCAATAATACCTACAATTGCATGCATATATTTTAGAGCGAGAGATAACAGAGAAGTGCATCTAAACAGCTAGAAACAGARGGAGGTGTGAAATAAATACTCACACTTGGAGGACCTCCTTCCCATATGCTCGTTGTCCACTGTGTCGCTGGACCACTCCACCTTCTTGTCAGTCTTTCTCTTCCTCAGCTTGATGGTCAGGCTACGTCCCTCCTGAGAGACACAAACAGGAGACTGTTTAAGCTTCACCTTTATACAGGCATACGGTGTTTCTCTTGTCAACAAGGTCATGTAGCCAGTCAACATCACATTTGCTAGTTAGTTGATGGGCTGGTACAACTGGCAAGTGCTACACTTCACAGCTAGGATCAAATCATTTCACCACTATGAACTAGTTAGTAAGGGGCAATTCCATGGTAACGGAATTACGCCAAGACTCAGATTTTTTWAATTTCAAARTTGAACAAACCATAGACCTCTATGCAYAATTACTATTTTGAACAATTTTCACAATTAATTTTACCAAAACATTCACATGAAGAACTGTGCAGATACAAAGTTTGACAACATAATAAAAACCGAGCGAAGATTTGAACGTCTTTCTGTTAGTTATTAAACTTTGCATTTGCACAGTTTTTCCAGTAAATGATTTATTTACTGTGTAAATGGTTCAAAGTAGTCATTGTGCATAAAGTTGTATGGCTTGTTATACTTTGAAATCAATTACTTTTGTTTGGCATACGTTTTAAAGTGAAMAATCTGTGCCTCTGCATAAATGTCGCGTTACCATGGAATTGCTGGCTTTAGCTAATAATTGATTACTTTAGTTATTGTAACTAGGTAGCTAGCTAGTTTGCTCCAATCTACTGCGGCCTCTGCATGCATATTGGACTCGATTCCAAACAGTCTATTCGTTATGTTCCTGTATCTACTACTTAGCTAATTATTTGGGTTTCTACAGCTTGCTTACCTGCTGRGGCGTTTCTACTTGAATGGTCTCCGTTATGGTCTCGTTAGAAGTACCTGGCGCCTCCGCCATCCTGATGATGTTAGTTTGGCGGTATTGAGGTCGCGCCAGCCGTCAACAAACGTTAACGTTGTTTTAGGAACAACAACCACCCTGTTTTTGCAACACTTAACAGACTCGTTGTCGTTGGATGTTCGGCAAGAAGCTGTATCAGAGTTTCAAAAAAAAAGAATTGGCTATATGGAGGAAGTATTTCCTAGACGGACCACTTCCGGTAGCTCCGTACGCAAACGTGTTCGCCGGAAACATCGATTGTTGTATGGTTGCTGTAGCTAGCTAGTTAAATGACACGAACATAATTATCAGAAAAAAATCTGTTTAAAAACAGTTTATTTTTAATCTCTTATTAATCCAAATGTATTTACAAAGCAAACAAATATGAACTGAAGATAATTATAATATACAAAAAAATGTACACTTCGGCACTTTGATCCCATGTCTATGAATAATTTTTTATTAAACTTCCTTAATTTTGTTAACAAGTAGGTATGTGTGTGGCAACATCCAAACTTTTTTCCAACAGATATTATCAATAAATCCGGTCCAATAAGGCATGACATAAGGTATAGATACAACATCTTGCTGAAACAAGGTTCKTATCGCTCTGTTGTTGAATGGACCAAAAGAGGAACAAATCTTTCCTACTGATGAGTCAACARGGTTRATGGAAGGTAGGCTCTGAGGGTCAGGTCTTGACACGTTCCTGAATAATAAAGCAACACCTGAGAGAATGGCATCTAAAATAATTGCAATATCTTTAGATGTTACGGGGACCTTGTAAARTGATAAYAATTCCTTATAACTAAGTAAAAGACCCTCTGAATTTACCAGTTGGCTCACCAGTCGGATATTATTTCGGAACCAAWATTCTAAAAATAAAGAAGTATTTTTATACAATATGTCCCAATTATTCCATATATAATATCTGTGTGGAGAAAAATTATGCTTATAAATTAAGGACCATGACAAGAAAACCTGCCGATGAAAAGCAGAAAGTTTCACTGGAACTTTGTCAACCTGGCCTTGGTTTCTCAAATGATTGCCTCGCCTGGTTCACCAACGACTTCTCTGATAGAGTTCAGTGTGTCAAATCGGAGGGCCTGCTGTCCAGACCTCTGGCAGTCTCTATGGGAGTGCCACAGGGTTCAATTCTCAGGCCGACTCTCTTCTCTGTATACATCAATGATGTCGCTCTTGCTGCTGGTGATTCTCTGATCCACCTCTACGCCAGACACACCATTCAGTATACTTCTGGCCCTTCTTTGGACACTGTGTTAACTAACCTCCAGATGAGCTTCAAATGCCATACAACTCTCCTTCCTTGCCTCCAACTGCTCTTAAATGCAAGTAAAACTAAATGCCATGCTCTTCAACCGATCGCTGCCCGCACCGGCCACCCGTCCAGCATCACTACTCTGGACGGTTCTGATTAGAATATGTGGACAACTACAAATACCTAGGTGTCTGGTTAGACTGTAAACTCTCCTTCCAGACTCACATTAAGCATCTCCAATCAAAAATAATCTAGAATCGGCTTTCCTATTTTTGCAACAAAGCATCCTTCACTCATGCTGCCAACATACCTCGTAAACGACCATCCTACCGATCTCGACTTCTGCAATGTTCATTTACAAAATAGCCTCCAACACTCTACTCAACAAATGGATGCAGTCTATCACAGTGCCATCCATTTTGTCACCAAAGCCCCTAACCACCCACCACTGCGACCTGTATGATCTCGTTGGCTGGCCCTCGCTTCAACTCGTCGCCAGACCCACTTGCTCCAGGTCATCTACAAGTCTCTGCTAGGTAAAGCCCCGCTTATCTCAGCTCACTGGTCACCATAGCAGCACCCACCCGTAGCACGCGCTCCAGCACTATATCTCACTAGTCACCCCAAAGCCAATTCCTCCTTTGGCCCCTCTCCTTCAGTTCTCTGCTGCCAATGACTGGAACGAACTGCAAAAATCTCTGAAGAGACTCTTACCTCCCTCACTAGCTTTAAGCACCAGCTGTCAGAGCAGCTCACAGATCACTGCACCGCTGACATCTGTAAATAGCCCATCCATCTACCTCATCCCATACTGTATTTATTTATTTATCTTGCTCCTTTGCCCCCAGTATCTCAACTTGCACTTCATCTTCTGCAATCTACCATCCAGTGTTTAATTGCTATGTATATTGTATTACTTGGCCACCATGGCCTATTTATTGCCTTACCTCTCTTATCTTACCTAATTTGCACACACTGGTATAGATTTTGTACTGTATTATTGACTGTATGTTTGTTATTCCATGTGAACCTGTGTGTTGTATGTGTCTAACTGCTTTGCTTTATCTTGGCCAGGTCCCAGTTGCAAATGAGAACTTGTTCTCACTAGCCTACCTGGTTAAAAAAAAGGTGAAAAAAAAAATGATTCTTAGCTTCAAGCAGAATAAAAACAGCAAATTCCTAGAACTATGTTATTGTTTTAAATGCGTAACATTAAATTGATAGGATTATTATTATTTTTTTACAATGATTCATTGAATGAAGGTGAACAGGACTCACTGAACAAGGAAGCAGTTGCTTACATGCCTTTACAACTCACCTGAACAACAATATAAATGCAACATGTAAAGTGTTGGTCCCATGTTTCATGAGCTGAAATAAAAGATCCCAGAAATGTTCCATACGCACAAAAATCTTATTTCTCTCAAATGTTGTGCACAAATTTGTTTACATCCCTGTTAGTGATCTTTTCTCCTTTGCCAAGATAATCCATCCACCTGTCACCTGACAGGTGTGGCATATCAAGAAACTGGGGCAGCAGGTAGCCTAGTGGTTAGAGTGTTGGACTAGTAACTGAAAAGTTGCAAGATCGAATCCCTGAGCTGACAAGGTAAAAATCTGTCGTTCTGCCTCTGAACAAGGCAGTTAACCCACTGTTCCTAGGCCATCATTGTAAATAAGAATTTGTTCTTAACTGACTTGCATAGTTAAATAAAGGTAAAATAAAAACAACGGATTAAACAGCATGATCATTACACAGGTGCACCTTGTGCTGTGGACAGTAAAAGGCCACTCAAAAATGTGCTATTTTGTCACACAACACAATGCCACAGATGTCTCATGTTTTGAGAGAGTGTTCAATTGGCATACTGACTGCAGGAATGTTCACCAGAGCTGTTGCCAGAGAATTGAATGTCATTTTCTAGAATTTGGCAGTACGTCCAACCTGCCTCAGAACCGCAGACCACATGTAACCACGTCAGCCCAGGACCTCCACATCCGGCTTCTTCACCTGTGGGACCGTCAGAGACCAGCCACCCGGACAGCTGATGAATCTGTGGGTTTGCACAACCAAATCGTTTATTCTCAAACTGTCAAAAACCGTCTCAGGGAATCTCATCTGCGTGTTCGTTGTCCTCACCAGGATCTTGGCCTGACTACATTTCAGCGACATAACCAACTTCAGCCGGCAAATGCTCACCTTTGATGACCACTGGCATGCTGGAGAAGTGTGCTCTTCAAGGATGAATCCTGGTTTCAACTGTACCGGGCAGATGGCAGACAGCATGTATGGCGTTGTGCAGGTGAGCGGTTTGCTGATCAATCAGTCAATATTATGAACAGAGTGTCCCATGGTGACGGTGGGGTTATGGTATGGACAGGCATAAGTTACGGACAACCAACACAATTGCATTTTATAAATGGCAATTTTAATGCACAGAAATACTGTGACGAGATCCTGAGGCCCATTGTCGTGCCATTCATCCGCCGCCATCACCTCATATTTCAGCATGATAATGCAAGGCCCCATGTTGCAGGGATCTTTACACAATTCCTAGAAGCTGAAAATGTCCCAGTTCTTCCATGGCCTGCATACTCACCAGACATGTCACCCATTGAGCACGTTTGGGATGCTCTGGATCCACGTGTACAACAGCATGTTCAAGTTCCCACCAATATCTATCAACTTCGCACAGCCATTGAAGAAGAGTGGGACAACCTTCCACAGGCCACAATCAACAGCCTGATCAACTCTAGTCGAAGGAGATGTGTCGCGCTGCACGAGGCCAATGGTGGTCACACCAGATACTGACTGGTTTTCTGATCCACGACCCTACCTTTTTTTAAGGTGTCTGTGACCAACAGATGCATATCTGTTTTCCCAGTCATGTGAAATCCAGATTAGGGCCTAATGAATTTATTTCAATTGACCGATTTCCTGAAATGAACTGTAGATCCCAGAAAGATCCCAGAAACTGTAGATCCCAAACTATTTGGTTGTGCAAACCCACGGAGTAAAATCTTTGAAATTGTTGCACATTGCATTTATATACACTGATTGAAATGTATTGTCAATCAGTGTTGCTTCCTAAGTGAACAGTTTGATTTCACAGAAGTGTGATTGACTTGGAGTTACATTGTGTTGTTTAAGTGTTCCCTTTATTTTTTTGAGCAGTGTATATATTTCAGTGTATATTGCAACTCCCTTTCAATAATGGCCAATTGAACAACTAAACAGTCCTTCCAATTTGTTTTGCAGGAGATGTGGAGATCCTCTCTGTGAGGGTAGCAGCGAGAGGGGTACACAGAGTGTTGGGGACATGGTCACGCCAGGCTGTGTTCTAACAATACAGGGAAACCCTCTTCTCAATCAACTCCTGCTCTTCGGACCCACGGCTGATTAAGAGAGGTGGAGGAGAGAGAAGGAGAAGGCCATACTGAGCAGTCTACACAGTAAGACTCTTATACAGTAAACTACATAACATACCCCTACACATCTAGGCTACTTATTTTCACATTTTTGACATGAAGGTTGACAAGATATTACATCCGTGCCCTCTTAGAAGATCAAGGAATGAACGGGAGTAAGAAAGAGAGGAGAGTGTACAGTGCTTCACCACCGCCTGGGGAAAATAAAGGTCATGTATTTCCTAGACTCACACACTAGTCCTGTCCTGTGTCATCTGGGTGTATGTCAGTCTTTTTAAACATCGTTTWTTTTCATTTGCCACGCTCGCTAAATAAATTCCTCCGTTCTTATTCACCCTGACCATCCCTTTGTTAAACACCACCTTGCCCTTCCCTTCGTCCTCCAGTCCTCAATATGTGGTGACAGGCTGGTACCAGTGGTGGAAGAAAGATGGGGGGGCCCCATGTTATGATAAAGTGTAATAAAAATCTAATAACATAATATATGATACATAATACATAATAATATGATAATAATATGATATGATAATAATGAATCGTTTCTTTTCCATGCGTATCCCTCCACCTAATGTGACTGGCCCTCTGCACCTCGGCCATTCTCCATGCGTATCCCTCCACCTAATGTGACTGGCCCTCTGCACCTTGGCCATTCTCCATGTGTATCCCTCCACCTAATGTGACTGGCCCTCTGCACCTTGGCCATTCTCCATGTGTATCCCTCCACCTAATGTGACTGGCCCTCTGCATCCCTCTCTCACTCTCTTATTCTCTCTTCTCTTATTCTCTCTCTCGATCTCTTATTCTCTCTTCTCTTATTCTCTCTCCTCTTATTCTCTTTCTCGCTCTCTTATTCTCTCGCCCGCTTTCTTATTCTCTCTTTCGCTCTCTTATTCTCTCTCCTCTTATTCTCTCTCCTCTTATTCTCTCTCTCGCTCTCTTATTCTCTCTCTCGCTCTCTTATTCTCTCTCTCGTTCTCTTATTCTCTCTCTTGTTCTCTTATTCTCTCTCTTGTTCTCTTATTCTCTCTCTCGTTCTCTTATTCTCTCTCTCGTTCTCTTATTCTCTCTCCTCTTTTTCTCTTTCTCAATGTGGCTCCCTCTGTACATACAGACACAGTGAATGTGGCTCCCTCTACATACAGCTACTGTGAATGTGGCTCCCTCTACATACAGCTTACTGTGAATTGTGGCTCCCCTCTACATACACTACAGTGACTGTGGCTCCCTTACATACAGCTACAGGTGACTGTGCTCCAATCTCCAACAGATGGATCGATGTACATGACTTTATCCCTTTTTTCCTCTGAACATTATCTCTATTAATGCACTTTTTCTTCTGGCATCAAAACGGAGGTATGAGAGGAAGAGATAGACAGAAGAGAAAGATTAGTAGATTGTCTTAGACATCTCAGCCAGTTAGATAACTGACAGACAAGACAACAACCACGTCTAGAATGAGATTGTGTAACCTCCTAAACATTGGCCACCAGAGAAGGGGTCATCTACCATCTCCTCCCATCATAGTGAGGTTGAGGAAGACAGTGCTCGGGGAAAAGCAGGAAGTCAGTGTGGTCGTGAGCTGGTTTAAATACAACCCATATTTATGTTAATTTATTTTACATTTGTTAACGATTTGCACATCAATTACGACACTGTATATAGCCAACAAAAAACAAACATTGTAAATGTCTTTATCCGGGTGTTGGAACATCTGTAGTGTAATGTTTACTGTACATTTGTTTCATTATTTATTTAACTTTTGTTTATTAATTCATATTTTCACTTTCTTTGACAATGTAAAACTTATGTTTCCATTAGCGGCACTAACATATTAAGGCACTACATTATGTTAGGGCACCTACATTATTAGGGCACTACATTATTAGGGCACTACTTAATTAGCGGCACTACATTATTAGGGCATACATTAAAGCACTACATATTAGAGCACGTACCATTATTAGGACTACATGATTAGGGCACTACATATTAGTGGCCTACCCATTATTAGCGGCACTACATTATTTATGGGCACTGCCTTTATTAGGTTCACTACATTATTTAGGCACTACATTAGTAGGGCACTACATTATTAGGCCAACTACATTATTAGGGCACTACAATGATTAGGCACTACATTATTAGGGCCACTGCATTATTAGGGCACTACATTATTTAGGGCACTACATATTAAAGGCACTACATGATTAGGGCACTACATTATTAGGGCACTGCATTATTAGGGCACTACATTATTAGGGCACTACATTATTAGGGCACTACATGATTAAGGCACTACATTATTAGGCACTAACATTATTAGGGCCACTACATTATTAGGCACTTACATTTGATTAGGGCACTACATGATTTAGCGGCCACTACATTATTAGGGCACGGCATTATTAGGGCACTACATTATTAGGCACTACATTATTAGGGCACTGCCATTAATTAGGGCACATACATTATTAGGCCTCTAACATTATTAGGCACTAATGATTAAGGGCACACTACATTATTTAGGGCACTACATTATTAGGGCACTACATTATAGGGCACTACATGATTTAGTCACTACATTTTAGGGCCACTACAATTATTAGAGCATTACCTTACATGATTCTTACACCATTTCTATCTCGAGAGAGGGAACCGACACGTATAGTGTTGTAGAATACAGATACTGTGGCCCCTCTACATACAGATGACTGTGACTGTGGCTCCCATATACATACAATTACAGTACTGTGGCTCCCTCTACATACAGCTACCAGTGACTGTGGCTCCCTCTACATACAGATACAGTGACTGTTGGCTCCTCTACATTACAGCTACAGTGACTGTGGCTCCCTTAACATACAAGATGGATGATACATTGACTTTATCCCTTTTTCCTCGGAAACATTATCTCTATTAATGCACTTGTTTCTCTGCGCATCAAAAACGTTTCCACTCCGTGAGAAGAGGAGTGTGA
The DNA here is from genome assembly GCF_002910315.2 of Salvelinus sp. IW2-2015. Taxonomy (NCBI): domain Eukaryota; kingdom Metazoa; phylum Chordata; class Actinopteri; order Salmoniformes; family Salmonidae; genus Salvelinus; species Salvelinus sp. IW2-2015. The sequence goes on along the minus strand of NW_019943366.1, from coordinate 4,532 downwards.
GAGGAAGAGATTAGACAGAGAAAAGATTAGATTTATGTCTTAGACATCTCAGCCAGTGATAAACTGACAGACAGACAAACAAGCCACGTCTAGATGAGATTGTGTACCTCCAAACATTGGCCACAGAGAGGGGTCATTCTACCATCTCTCCAATCATAGTGAAGTGAGGAAGACAGTGCCTCTGGAAAGCAGGAAGTCAGTGTGGTCGCTGAGCTGGTAAATACAACCCATATTTATGTTAATTTATTTTACCGTTGTAACTATTTGCCACATCATTACGACACTGTATATAGCAACAAAAACAAACATTTTAAATGTCTTTAATTCCTTTGGAACATCTGTGAGTGTAATGTTTACTCGTACATTTTTTATTATTTATTTAACTTTGTTTATTATCTATTTCACTTCTTTGACAATGCTAAACTATGTTCCATTTAGGGCACTACATTGATTAAGGCACTACATTATTAGGCACTACTATTATTGGATACATTATTAGGCACTACATTATTAGGCACTAATATAGAACTTATAGCACTAATGGGACTACATGATTGAGGCACTATCATTGATTAAGGCACTGCTAATTGGCCACATAATAGCACTACATTGATTAAGGGCACTTAATTTATTAGAGGCCACTACATTATTAGGCCTACTTTTAGCACATTATCTAGGCACTACATTTAGGGCACTTCACATGGCATATATTAGGGCAACATATTAACACTACTTGTTAAGGCACTACATTATTAAGGCACTATTAAGCTACATTATTTAAGCCTTAAGGCACTACATTATTAAGCACGGCTACATACATTATTAGGGCACTACATTATTATGCACTTAAAGGCACTACATTATTAACTATTAAGGCACTACAATTTAGGTAATTATAAAGGGCACTACATATTAAGGGCTATAGCACTACATATAGCATAATATAGGGCACTACATTATTAGGGCCATATTACCTACATTATTAAGGCCACATACATTAGTAGGGCACTTGCATATTGCTAATTTAGGCACTTACAATTATTAGCGGCACTATGCCACACATATTAAGGCTACTATAGGCACATCATATAGGGCACTATCATAGACATTATAAGGCACTACATTATTAGACAAGGGCCACTACATTTTTATTAGGCACTACATTATTAGGCACTACATTATTAGGGCACTACATTATTAAGGGCACTACATTATTTAAGGCACTACATTTATTAGGGCACTACATGATTAAGGCACTACATTATTGGGGATACATATTAGGCACTACATTATTAGGGCACTACATTATTAGGGCCACTACATTATTAGGGCACTACATATTAAGGCACTACATTATTAGGGCACATTACATTGATAAGGCACTACATTATTGGGCACTACATTGCACTATAGGGCACTACATTAGTTAGGGCACTACATTATTAGGCACTACATTATTAGGGCACTTACATGATTAAGGCACTACATGATCCCAGAATCCCAGAGCTGACAAGGTCAAAAAAATCATCTAAACTAAAGGGACAAACTATGGGGTGCATAGGGAATACAGAATCTGAATGCATAGCCGTTTTTATCAATTATACTGGAACATATACTACAGCATAGTCCTCATTTGTAAAAGAGGTCTACCTCAATGGCACCTCATGAGAGAACTTTTTTTTTTGATCATGAGATCTTGAAACTAGTAATGTAACTACTACTAAATGTAATTATTAACTAGTACTAACCGGACGGATCCATGTGAAGCAGGCTCTGCTCCAGTCCAGAGAACGTTCCCTTCAGCTGGTGATAGATCTCCTCTCCCGTACTGAACAGACAGACAGAACCCTTATGGAACAGACAGACAGAACCCTTACTGGAACAGACAGACAGAACCCTTATGGCACAAGACAGAACTTATGGAAACAGACAGACAGAACCCTTACTGGAACACACAGACAGAACCCTTCTGGAACAACAGACAGAACCCTTACTGGAAACAACAGACAGAACCCTATGAAACCCGACAAGACAGGAACTAGGACAGACGAACCCTTACTGGAACAGACAGGACAGAACCCTTACTGGACACACAGACAGAACCCTTATGGAACAGACAGACAGAAACCCTTACTGGAAAACAGACAGAACAGGAAACCCCATTACTGGAACACACAGACAGAACCCTTATTGGAAACAGACAGGACAGAACCCTTACTGGAACAGACAGACAAACCCTTACTGCCTTACTGAACAGACAGACAGAACCCTTACTGGAACAGACAGACAGAACCCTTACTGGAACAGACAGACAGGAACCCTTACTGGAACAGACAGACAGGAAACCCTTACTGGAACAGACAGACAGAACCCTTACTGGACAGAGACCAGACAGACAGAACCTTACTGGAACAGACAGACAGAACCCTTACTGGGACACACAGACAGAACCCTTACTGGAACAGACAGAACAGAACCCTTACTGGAACAGACAGACAGAACCTATTGGAACACACAGACAGAACCCTTATTGGAACAGCAGACAGAACCCTTTCTGGAACCAGACAGAAAACCCTTATTGGAAACAACAGACAAACCCTTAATGGAACAGACAGACAGAACCCTTACTGGAACACACAGACAGAACCTTATTGGAACACACAGACAGAACCCTTATTGGAACAGACAGACAGAACCTTACTGGAAACAGGACAGAACAGAACCCTTACTGGAACAGACAGACAGAACCCTGCTATTGGAACAGACAGACAGAACCCTACTGGAACAGACGACAGAACCCTTACTGAGAACAGACAGACAGAACCCTTACTGGAACAGACAGACAGAACCTTACTGGACACACAGACAGAACCCTTACTGAACAGACAGACAGAACCCTTATTGGAACACACAGACAGACCCTTATTGGAACAGACAGACAGAACCCTTACTGGAAACAGACAGACAGAACCTTATAGGAACACAAGACAGAACCCTTAATGAAACAGACAGACAGAACCCTTACTGGAACACACAGACAGAACCCTTATTGGAACACACAGACAGAACCCTTATTGGAACAGACAGACAGAACCCTTATGGAACAGACAGACAGAACCCTTACTGGAACAGACAGACAGAACCCTTACTGAACAGACCAGGACAGAACCCTTATTGAACAGACAGACAGAACCCTTACTGGAACAGACAGACAGAACCCTTACTGGAACAAGACAGACAGAACCCTTACTGGAACAGACAGACAGAACCCTTACTGGGACACACAGACAGAACCCTTACTGGGACACACAGACAGAACCCTTACTGGAACAGACAGACAGAACCCTTACTGGAAACACAAAGACAGAACCCTTATTGGAACAGACAGACAAACCCTTACTGGGACACACAGACAGAACCCTTACTGGGACACACAGAACAGAACCCTTACTGGGACACAGACGAACCCTTATTGGAACAGACAGACAGAACCCTTACTGGAACAGAACAAGACAGAACCCTTACTGGAAACAGATCAGGAACCTTACTGACAGCACAGACAGACCCTTACTGGAACACAACAGACGGAACCCTTACTGGGACACAAATCAAATCAAATCCAATTTATTAGTCACATACACATGGTTAGCAGATGTTAATGCGAGTGTAGCGAAATGCTTGTGCTTCTTAGCCGGACCATGCAGTAATATCTAACAAGTAATCTAACCTAACAATTCCACAACAACTACCTTTCACACAAGTGTAAAAGGAATGAATAAGAATATGTCACATTAAAAAAATATATGAATGGTGATGTTATAGAACGGCATAGGCAAGATGCAGTGGATGGTATAGATTACAGTATATACATATGAGATGAGTAATGTAGGGTATGTAAACATTATATAAAGTGGCATTGTTTAAAGTGGCTATTGATAAATCTATTACATCAATTTTCCATTATTAAAGTGGCTAGAGATGAGTCAGTATGTTGGCAGCAGCCACTCAATGTTATGGTTGCTGTTTAACAGTCTGATGGCCTTGAGATAGAAGCTGTTTTTTTCAGTCCTCTCGGTCCAGCTTTGATGCACCTGTACTGACCTTCGCCTTCTGGATGATAGCGGGGTGAACAGCAGTGGCTCGGGTGGTTGTTGTCCTTGATGATCTTTTTGTCTTCCTGTTGACATCTGGTGGTGTAGGTGTCGTCGCAGGTAGTTTGCCCCCGGTGATGCGTTGTGCAGACCTCACTTACCCTCTGGGAGAGCCTTACGTTCGTGACAGACAGAACCAAATATAAAAATAGAAACACCTTGCTTATTTATTACGAAGATGGATGATTCCACTAATGACAATGGAAAGCACTTTCAGACAGAAATAGAAGAGAAGAGAGAAGAATAAGAGAACGAGACGAGAGAGAGAATAAGAGAGCGAGAGAGGAGGAAAAGAGAAAAGAGAGAGAGAATAACGAGAACTGAGAGAGAGAATAAGAGAGCGAGAGAGAGAATAAGAGAGCGAGAGAGAGAATAGAGAGC
>NW_019943365.1:150706-162160 GCF_002910315.2 Salvelinus sp. IW2-2015 | reverse complement strand
GGATTAGTCCCTAGAAAGCACCAGATATGAAGATAAGTCCTTAGATAACAGCACTAAGATGAAGATTACTCCAGTAACAGCACCCAGATATGATTAGTCCCTAGTAACAGCACCAGAAATGATTATCCCTAGTAACACACCAGATATGAAGATAGTCCCTAGTAACAGCACCAGAGATGAATTAGTCCTGACAGCACCGAGATGAAGTAGTCCCTAGTAACAGCACAGATATGATTAGTCCCTAGTAACACACCAGAATGAAGCATTATCCCTAGAACACACAGATATGAAGATACTCCCTAGTAAACAGCACCACATATGATTAGTCCTAGTAACAGCACACAGAGATGAGATAGTCCCTAGTAACAGCACCAGATATGAGAATTAGTCCCTAGTAACAGCAAACTAGATATGAAGATTACTCCCTAGTAACAGCAGCAGATATGATTACTCCCTAAGTAACAGCACCAGAGATAAAGATTATCCCTAGTATACAGCACCAGATATGAAGATTACCCTAGTAACACACAGAGATGAAGATTTGTCCCTAGTAAACAGCACTAGAGATAAATTAGTCCCTAGTAACAGCACCAGAGATGAAGATTAGGCCCCTATTTCCTCTAGTAACAGCACCAGAGTATGAAGATTAGTCCCTAGTAACAGCCACTAGAGAGAATGATTAGTCCCTATAACAGCACCAAGATGAAATTAGGTCCCTAGAACAGCACCAGATATGATTAGTCCCTAGTAACAGCACCAGATATGAAGTAGTCCCTAGTAACAGCACTAGATATGAAGATTACCCTAGTAACCAGCAACCAGAAAGATTAGTCCTAGTAACAGCACCAGATATGAAGATTATCCCTAGAACAGCACTAGATATGAAGATTACTCCCTAGTAACAGCACCAGAGTATGATTAGTCCCTAGTAACAGCAACAGAGATGATGATTAGTCCCTAGTAACAGCAACCAGATATGATTAGTCCCTAGTAACAGCACCAGATATAAGATTAGTCCCTAGTAACATCACCAGATATGAATAGTCCCTAGTAACACACCAGAAGATTAGTCCTAGTAACAGCACCAGATAGAAGATTAGTCCCTAGTAACAGCACCAGAGATGATGATTAGTCCCTAGTAACAGCACTCAGAGATGAAGATTAGTCCTAGGAACAGCACCAGATATGATTAGTCCCTAGTAACAGCACCAGATAGGAAGATTAGTCCCTAGTAACAGCACTAGATATTGAAGATTACTCCCTAGTAACAGCACCAGATATGATTAGTCCCTAGTAACAGCAACAGAGATGAAGATTAGTCCCTAGTAACAGCACCAGAATGAAGATTAGTCCCTAGTAACAGCACTAGATATGAAGATTACTTCCTAGTAACAGCACCAGATATGATTAGTCCCTAGTAACAGCCACCAGAGATGAAATAGTCCCTTAAGAATGATATCCCTAGTAAACAGCACCAGAGATAAATTAGTCCCGAGTAACAGCCACTAGAGATGAAGATTAGTCCCTAGTAACAGCACCAGTAGATGAAAGATTAGTCCCTAGTAACAGCACTAGAGAGAGAGATTAGTCCCTAGTAACAGCACCAGAGATGTATTAGTCCCTAGTAACAGCACCAGATATGAAGATTAGTCCCTAGTAAAACACCAGAGATGATATAGTCCCTAGTAACAGCCACCAGAGATGAAGATTATCCCTAGTAACAGCACCAGATATGATTAGTCCCTAGTAACAGCACCAGATATGAAGATTAGTCCCTAGTAACAGCACATAGATATGAAGATTACTCCCTAGTAACAGCACCAGATATGATTAGTCCCTAGTAACAGCAACAGAGATGAAGATTAGTCCCTAGTAACAGCACCAGATATGAAGATTAGTCCCTAGTAACAGCACTAGATATGAAGATTACTCCCTAGTATACAGCACCAGATAGATTAGTCCCATAACAGCACCAGAGATGAAGATTGTCCCTAGACAGCACCAGATATGATTAGTCCCTAAGTAACAGCACCAGAGATGAGATAGCCTATAACGAGCATAGAATAGATTATCCTATAAAGCACCAAGATGAAGATTATCCCTAGTAACAGCACTAGAGAAATGATTAGTCCCCTATAACAGCACCAGAGATGAAGAAGTCCCTAGTAACAGCACTAGATGAAGATATCCTATAACAGCACTAGATTATTAACAGCACCAGAATGAATTAGTCCCTAGTAACAGCACCAGAGATGACGTTAGTCCTAGTAACAGCACCAATGATATCCCTAGAACAGCACCAAGATGCGATTAGTCCCTAGTAACAGCACCAGAGATATGTAGTCCCTAACAGCACCAAGATTAAGATAGTCCCTAGTTACAGCATCCAGAGATATGATTAGTCCCTATAACAGCACCAGAGAGATTAGTCCTATAACAGCACCAAGATGATGATACTCCCAGCAACAGCACCAAGGATTATTAGTCCCTAGTAACAGCACCAGAGATGAAGATTACGATGGGTTTTTTGTTGAAAACGTTAATGTTTGTTTGAAGATACAGTCACTAGTTAAAGTCTACACATCTCCGCGCACGGTCTTCACATTTAACCTCCTTTAAATCTCAAAAGGAATTAGATTTTTCTCTACACAACCTACTCAACATGTATCAAAGAATAAAAAATATATAAATGAAGAAGTCTTGATTGCGTAAGTCTTCACAGCCCCAGAGTTATTACTTGGTGGAAGCATCTTTGCAGCCATTACAGCTGGGACTCATTTAAAATTAAATTCTACCAACTCTTAGGCAACATTCAACCATCCTTTTTTGCAAACATTTCCAAGATCACTAAATGTGTTGTGTGTCATTGATGACAGCAATATTGAACCTTGTTCTTATTTACAGCACATTTAAGTTAGATGTTGTACATCAGTAGGGGGGAAAACATGTATTCCTTTTAAAATTCATTCGTTTGTTTTTTCCCCAATTTGAAGTTGTCTATTACCTCTCTCCTTTCTCTCCAGTTTCTGGCCAACCTATGAACCACCAATGAGGAGGCAGGAGAGTAGACAGGATCCAATCAGGGATGCCGAAGACCAACCATCAAGTGAAATAGCCAACAGATGGAGGAAAAGGACGGAGCCACCACCCAGCCGTCTCCTGACGACAGTCCCCAGGACCACAGACAAATGTAGTTGCAAGAGCGGGCCTCGTCATCCCCCTGACTCTCACACACTGTGGAAACACGGGAAACAAAATGGAGGCTCAGATTGGAGTCATAAGTGCATAAATAAAAGGTGCAGAGACTTTGTCCAATGAGCTACGTCAAGGTACTTCCCTCTAACTCTTCTCCGTTCCTCCCGACCAATCAAAGGAGGACCATCCTTCCTCCGGACCAATCAAAGGAGGACCATCCTTCCTCCGGACCAATCAAATGAGGACCATCCTTCCTCCAGACCAATCAGAGAACCATCTCCCCAAAAAACGTTGGTTGGTGCGAAAGAATCTGGATAAGCAAATCTGGATAAGCAAAAAAATGTAATGGGTCTGCAAGTCCAAAAAATGTTGGATCCTTCCTACGGACTAACCTGAGAGAAAGACGAGTGTACACTTTTCCTTTTTAAACCTTCTTTGTGTGGGACTAACCTGAGACAAAGACTAGGAAGGGCCAGCAATACTCTCTCCTTCCAACCCTACCCTGCCTTATACTGCCGAGTGGACTAACAATACAGTGGAGCGCTGACATGGGTAGAGGCTGTATAGCTCTGGAGATTACAGTGCACAAGGTGCTCGTTGGACAGGTTCAACTAGAAGGAGAGGACTTTATTAATCCATGCCAGATGGAAATTGGACATTAGTAACAATCTTCATTCTTTACACTTCTCTTCCTCGCAGTGACGCTAACCTGGATAAATAAACTAATCAATAAACAAAAAAACAACTATAATAAACAACATGGATGTCATCATCAGAACGCCAACACAACCCCGAGAGGCGGGGTTTAACAACAGAGTGGGCGGGGTTTCGGTGGCGTTGTCGGCAACCAGTTGGTTTGCCTTCCTCTATGGCTTTGCCCTACTGTCAATCATCCAATTTCCCACGGTGACGGGCGACTGTTGGCTGATTGAGGGGGAGAAGGGCTTCGTGTGGTTGGCTATCTGCAGCCAGAACCAGCCCCCTTATGAAGCTATCCCTGCCCACATCAACAGGTAAGAACCAGCCCCCTTATGAAGCTATCCCTGCCCACATCAACAGGTATCAAACAGTAAGAACCAGCCCCCGTATGAAGCTATTTCCTGCCCACATCAACAGGTAAGAACCAGCCCCCTTATGAAGCTATCCCTGCCCACATCAACAGGTAAGAACCAGCCCCCTTATGAAGCTATCCCTGCCCACATCAACAGGTAAGAAACCAGCCCCCGTATGAAGCTATTCCTGCCCACATCAACAGGTAAGAACCAGCCCCTTATGAAGCTATCCCTGCCCACATCAACAGGTAAGAACCAGCCCCCTTATGAAGCTATCCCTGCCCACATCAACAGGTAAGAACCAGCCCCCGTATAAGCTATCCCTGCCCACATCAACAGGTAAGAACCAGCCCCCGTATGAGCTATTCCTGCCCACATCAACAGATAAGAAAACAGCCCCTGTATGAAGCTATTCCTGCCCACGTCAGCAGTAAGCATGACAGAGATAAGGTTGCAAAATTCCAGAGATTCCCGAAATCCTGATATAATCAGTGTTTATTTGTTCCTTAAACATAATGTGTGTTATTAATATGTTCTATTATCCCACGTACTGTTCTTGAATGCATGTTCTTATTTTCATTTGATTGAACGCATTTGATTAATTTGGATTCCCCAGATTTCCCGTGCTTCTACACCTGCATTGCTTGCTGTTTGGGGTTTTAAGCTGGGTTTCTGTACAGCACTTCGAGATATTAGCTGATGTACGAAGGGCTATATAAAATAAACTTGATTTGATTGATTTCCTGCTTATTCCCAACTGATCCAGACATATTCCAACCAGGGATTTCTGGATAACCTGGGAACATTTGGGAAAGTTACGGGAATATTGCAACTCCAGGCAGACGGCATTGTTGAGCATTCTGTGTGTTTTATTTTCCTTTTTGTTCGTCTATGTTTACTTCCAGTTAGGTTTAACTTGTTGTCATGGTCCCTGAACAAGCAGTTAACCCACTGTTCCTAGGCCGTCATTGAAAATAAGAATTTGCTTTAACTGACTTGCCTAGTTAAATAAAGGTAAAATAAAAATAATAATAATAAATAAATGTGATTGTTTACTGTAAATTGCCTTTTAAGAAAAGAAGAGCTGTATCTACCTGTTGACCTTGTCAGTTTATTGTTGTAAAGGGTATTTTATTGCAAGTTTAAATGCACTTTAAATAAAGTCTGCTTTGAACAGCACCATCGTGGACCTGAGCTCAACGAGAATAAGATCAAGAGTATCCATTTCTCATCGCTCAGCCGCTTTGGAACCTGACGTACCTCAACCTCACCAAGAATGAGATCTCGTACGTGGAGGACGGAGCCTTCTCGCGCCAGTTCAACCTACAGGTTGGCCTGAACTTCACACTGATTCCTGCGCTCTAGTGAACTATGTAGGGAGAAGTGTGCATTTGGTACCTTACCTTCAATCACATTACCTTAACGTATGTTACCTTACCTTACCTCACGTTACCTTACCTCACGTACCTTAGCTCATTTACCTACGTTACCTTACCTTACGTTACCTTACCTCACCTTACCTCACGTTACCTTACCTCACTTCCTTAGCTCATGTTACCTTACGTTACCTTACCTTACTTACCTTACCTTACCTCACCTTACCTCACGTTACCTTACCTCACCTTACCTCACGTTACCTTACCTCACGTTACCTTAGCTCACGTTACCTTACGTTACCTTACCTCACGTACCTTACCTCACGTTACTTACCTCACGTTACTTACTCGCGTTACCTTCCCTCACGTTACCTCACGTTGCCTTACCTTACGTTACCTTACCTCACATTACCTTACCTCATGTTACCTCACTCTTACCTTACCTCACGTACCTTACCTCACGTTACCTCACGTTACTAACCTCGCGTTACCTTACCTCACGTTACCTCACGTTGCCTTACCTTACGTTACCTTACCTCACATTACCTTACCTCATGTTACCTCACTTTACCTTACCTCAAGTTACCTTACCTCACGTTACCTTACATCATCTTACCTCACATTACCTTATGTTACCTTACTCACATTACCTTACCTCATGTTACCTACGTTACCTTACCTTACATCATCTTACCTCACATTACCTTACCTCACTTACCTTACCTCACGTTACCTTACATTACCTCACGTTACCTTAAATTACCTAAAATTACCTTACCTCACGTTACCATGCCTTACCTACATTATCTTAACTCACATTACCTTACTTACCTTACCTCACTTACCTTACGTTACCTTAACTTACCTCACGTTACCTACGTTACCTTACCTTACCTCACGGTACCTTACCTCATGTTACCTCACGTTACCATATGTTACCTTACCTTATTACCGTACGTCACCTTACCTCAAGTTACCTCACGTTACCTTACCTTATCTCACGTTACCTTACCTCACGTTACCTTTACGTTACTCACGTTACCTCACGTTACCTTACCTCACGTTACCTTACCTCACGTTACCTTACGTAACCTCACGTACCTGAAATTACCTCACATTACCTTACCTCACTTACCATGCCTTACCTACATTATCTTACCTCACATTACCTTACATTACCTTACCTTACCTCACGTTACCTTACGTTACCTTACCTTACCTCACGGTACCTTACCTTATATTCACGTTACCTACTCACGTTACCTTACGTTACCTCACGTTACCTTACCTCACGTCACCTTACCTCACTTACCTTACATTACCTCACGTAACGTTACATTTTCTCACATTACCTTACCTCACGTTACCATGCCTTACCTACATTATCTTACCTCACATTACCTTACGTTACCTTACCTCACGTTACCTATGTTACCTTACCTTTCGTACCTTACGTACCTACCTTACCTTACCTCACGGTACCTTACCTCATGTTACCTCACGTTAGCATATGTTACCTTACCTTATGTTACCGTACGTCACCTTACCTCAAGTTACCTCACGTTACCTTACCTTATCTCACGTTACCTTACCTCACGTTACCTTACATTACCTCACGTTACCTTACCTCACTTACCTTACCTCACGTTACCTTACGTTACCTCACGTTACCTTACCTCACGTTACCTTACCTCACGTTAACTTACGTACCACGTTATCTTACGTTACCTCACATTACCTTACCTCACGTTACAATGCCTTACCTACATTATCTTACCTCACATTACCTTACGTTACCTTACCTCACGTTACCTTACCTCACGTACCTTACCTCATGTTACCTCACGTTACCATACATTACCTACCGTACATCACCTTACCTCAAGTTACCTCACGTTACCTTACCATACATTACCTTACCTCACGTTACCTTACCTTACCCTACCTTACGTTACCTTATCTTACCATTTCTTACCTTACCCTTCTTACCTTACCTTACCCTTCACCTTATCTTACCCTTTCTTCCTTATCTTACCCTTTCTTACTTTACCGTACCTTTCATACCTTACCTTACCCTTTCTTGCCCTTTCTTACCTTACCCTTTCTTACCTTACCCCACTTACCTTACCTTACCCTTCTTACCTTATCTTACCCTTTCTTTCCTTATCTTACCCTTTCTTACTTTACCGTACCTTTCATACCTTACCTTACCCTTTCTTGCCCTTTCTTACCTTACCCCACTTACCTTACCTTACCCTTTCTTACCCAACCTTACCTTACCCCAATTACCTTACCTTACTGGTTCTTACCTTACCTCACCTTACCTTACCCCTCTTACCTTACCCTTTCTTACTTTACCATACCCTTTCATACCTGACTCATTCTTCTTACCCTACCTTACCCCTTTCTACCTTACCCTTTATTACCTTTCTTAGCTTTCCCTTTCTTACCCTACCTTGCCATACCCTTTCTTACCTTACTCATCATTACCTTACCCTTTCTTACCTTACCCTTTCTTACCCTACCTTACCCTTTTCTACATTATCCTTTCTTACCTTACCCTTTCTTACCTTACCTTACCCTTTTCTACATTATCCTTTCTTACCATACCCTTTCTTACCTTACCCTTTCTTACCTTACTCTTTCCTAATCCTTTCTTACCTTATCCTTTCTTACCTTACCCTTTATGACCCTACCTTGCCATACCCTTTCTTACCTTACCCTTTCTTGCCCTACCTTACATTACCCTTTCTTAGCTTCCTCTTTCCTACCTTGCCCTTTCTTACTTTACCTTCCTACCTTACCTTACCCTTTCATACTTAACCTTACCTTCCTACCTTACCTTACCATGTCTCTCCACACCTTATCCTTTCTAACCTTACCCTTTCTTACGTTACCTTCCTACCTTACCTTACCATGTCTCTCCCCACCTTATCCTTTCTAACCTTACCCTTTCTTATGTTACTTTCCTACCTTACATTACCATTTCTTACCTTACCCTTTCTTACCTTACCCTATCTTACCTCACCTTACCCTTTCATACCGTACTCTAACTAACCTTTTCTTACTTTACCCTTTCTTACCCTACCTCACCTTACCTTCCCTTAACCTTTCTTACCTTACCCTTTCCTACCTTACCCTTTCTTACCTTACCCTTCCCAACCTTACCCTCTCTTCCCTTATCTTTCTTACCAGGTGCTGCAGTTGGGGTTTAACCGTCTGAGGAACCTAACAGAGGGAATCCTCCGAGGGCTGGGGAAGCTGCAGTACCTCTACCTCCAGGCCAACCTGATCGAGGCGGTCACCCCCAACACCTTTGAGGAGTGTCCTAACATAGAGAACATTGACCTGTCCATGAACAGGATCCAGGTGCTGGACGGAGGCTTGTTTACAGGGCTCGGTAGATTAACCACGTGTGAACTCTACACCAACCCGTTCAACTGCTCCTGTGAGCTGCTGGGATTTCTACGCTGGTTGGCAGTCTTCCCCAACAGGTAAAAAGYGCAAGTTGAAGCAAAATGTAATGTTCAATCTATTTTCAATGACATGTCAATAAGTATAAGCTATTTATTTCAAAAGTGTTTCACTTTTTTATTTTTTTTAAAATGTAAATTAAAATGACTTCCTACATTGACTGCCTTGAACTGGATTTGACCCAAACACTGGTAACCGCCGTGTGTTCCCGACCAGGACCAACGAGAGGATGGTGTGTGATACTCCGGCCGGGTTTTCAGGCTACAGCCTCCTCAGTCAGAACCCCAGGATGCCTGCCAACCGCAACGCTCTGCACATGCTCAGTATGGTCTGTAGACTAACACATATCATTATTATTATCCTTTTTTTAATAAATCCACCCTAAAATGAACTATCTTTTGGTATTTGTCCATTGTTGATATAGTCCCAAAACGTTTTGCTTGTCAGCAATCATGTTTTCAAGATATGTAAACTTTTAAAATACAGAAATACATCTGGTATGATGCACGATAGAGTGTTGAGACAGTGTAGAACATCATAGTAGGTTGTCATAGTAACAGTACATCGTTCATAGCAGTTAGAATACATTACATCATGTTATATTTTATATTCATTGAGCGTGGGAAACGAGCTATACAAATTAATTATTGTTATTGTTCTGATTTTATGATTACTTGTATAAAATATTTGTATGGTTATATTTAGGATGATGATGATGATGATGATGATTATAGGTGTGTACCGACGACGGTAGCAACTCTTTGCCGAACATCATTGTTCAGTCCGATTTTACGACCCTCCCACCGTACTCTCCCTGCGGATTGGGATTGACGACTGCCCCTCTGGAATGTCCCCGGAGGACCCAATCAGCATCAGCCCCTCCTACCCTGATCTGAACAACAAGCCTAGTATGAAGGTGAAACAGGTGAGCCCACCTACCCTGATCTGAACAACAAGCCTAGTATGAAGGTGAAACAGGTGAGCCCACCTACCCTGATCTGAACAACAAGCCTAGTATGAAGGTGAAACAGGTGAGCCCACCTACCCTGATCTGAACAACAAGCCTAGTATGAAGGTGAAACAGGTGAGCCCTACCTGCCCTGATCTGAACAACTAGCCTAGTATGAAGGTGAAACAGGTGAGCCCTACCTACCCTGATCTGAACAACAAGCCTAGTATGAAGGTGAAACAGGTGAGCCCACCTACCCTGATCTGAACAACAAGCCTAGTATGAAGGTGAACAGGTGAGCCCACCTACCCTGCCCTGAACAACAAGCCTAGTATGAAGGTGAAACAGGTGAGCCCACCTACCCTGATCTGAACAACAAGCCTAGTATGAAGGTGAAACAGGTGAGCCCACATACCCTGATCTGACAAACAAGCCTAGTATGAAGGTGAAACAGGTGAGCCCTACCTACCCTGATCTGAACAACTAGCCTAGTATGAAGGTGAAACAGGTGAGCCCTACCTACCCTGATCTGAACAACAAGCCTAGTATGAAGGTGAAACAGGTGAGCCCACCTACCCTGATCTGAACAACAAGCCTAGTATGAAGGTGAAACAGGTGAGCCCACCTACCCTGCCCTGAACAACAAGCCTAGTATGAAGGTGAAACAGGTGAGCCCACCTACCCTGACCTGAACAACAAGCCTAGTATGAAGGTGAAACAGGTGAGCCCCACGTGAAGCTGTTCCTACGGGCTTACCTGTAGGAACAGGTAAGCAAAGGGTTGCGTTGTGTGCGTGTTACAGAGTTCAGAATGTGTCTTAAGCCAATCCACAGCTAGCTTGAAATGTTCCTGGATGGAGCCATCCAATCGGTACCTTTTGGGTCTCGACCCGTTGGAACGTTGTCCAAGAGAATTCAATACGCTACACCTGTGTTGGTTGGAGTCCAGTCTGACCCCCCGTTACACGTGTGTTGGTTGGAGTCCAGTCTGACCCCCCCGTTACACGTGTGTTGGTTGGAGTCCAGCGACCCTCCGTTACACGTGTGTTGGTTGGAGTCCAGTCTGACCCCCCGTTACACGTGGTGTGGTTAAGTCCAGTCTGACCCTCCGTTACACGTGTGTTGGTTGGAGTCCAGTCTGACCCCCGTTACACCTGTGTTGGTTGGAGTCCAGTCTGACCCTCCGTTACACGTGTGTTGGTTGGAGTCCAGTCTGACCCCCCGTTACACGTGTGTGGTTGGAGTCCAGTCTGACCCCCCGTTACACGTGTGTTGGTTAGAGTCCAGTCTGACCCCCCGTTACACGTGTGTTGGTTAAGTCCAGTCTGACCCTCCGTTACACGTGTGTTGGTTAAGTCCAGTCTGACCCCCCGTTACACGTGTGTTGGTTAAAGTCCAGTCTGACCTTC
>NW_019943365.1:145290-150638 GCF_002910315.2 Salvelinus sp. IW2-2015 | reverse complement strand
GGCACATCAGTGGCAGGGGTATGTGGGCGGAAGTATGGTGGGTTTTTAGATGGAGGGCGCTCTACAAACCCCAGTACCAAAGAGGTCAGGGGACCTCCAGTGGAGGGTTCTTCATGGAGCCCTGGCCACTAACAGCTGGTTGGCACGGGTTGATCCGGGAATTGGGCAGGGGTGTCCTTTCTGTCAAATGAAAGAAACTGTGATTCAGTGTTTTCTGTGTGCCACCAGGTTATGGCCCTTTAATGTCTCTGTTTGGAATGCTGTGTGACAGGTTGGGGGGTGGTTTTGCTGTTGGATGTTTATAATGGGATACAGGTATTCGAGTGGAGAAGAAAAATGTGTTTTGTTGAATTTTCTGTTTGCTCCAGGCAAAATTAGCTATTTGGCTAACAAGAGAAAAAGGGGTCCAAGTGGGGGATAACAGACCCTTTACTACTGTTTAATGGGATGGTCTCTGCGCGCCTTAGGGTTGAGTTTGAGTTCTATAAACTGATCAAATGTGTGGAGATTGTTTGAGAAGATATAGGTGTGTTGGGGGAGCTGTCTGTATTGCTGGGGAAGATGTTTTGGATATACGGTTTAGGAGAGGGTATTGTTTTTTGTGTATGTGATGGTGGTTTGTATCATGTGGTAGATGGAAAGGTGAGTATGGTACATGTATGCAGTACAGGATTATATTTTTGTTTTTTTTATTTTAGGGGGGGGTGAGTTTTAAATGAATGAGAATGTTTCAATAAAGAAAGACAAAAAGTCCAAAAGTCTTTCTCTCTCTCTTTCTCTCTCTCAACTCTCTCTCTCTCTCTTTCTCTCTCTCACACTCTTCTCTCTCTCTCTTCTTCTCCTCTCTCAACCACTCTCTTCTCACAACTCTCTCTCTCTCTCTTCTCCTCTCTCTCTCTCGCTCCACTCACACACACACTCTTCTCTCTCTCGCTCTCTCTCTCTCTCTCTCCTCTCTCTTCTCTCTCTCTCTTCTCTCTCTCTCTTTCTCGCTCTCTCACACACTCTCTCTCCTCGCTCTTTCTCAGTCTCTCCTCTCTCTCGCTCTCTCTCTCTCTTTCTCGCTCTCTCACACTCTCGTATCTCTGTCTCTGTCTCTGTCTCTCTCACTCCATTATACTGTAGATATATTTCGAGTTTTCTGACTAACCCAGTGTTAGTCCCAAAGTCCACAGGGGGAGAGAAAGAMGCTCCTGATTGTCAAAACAAGGTAAAGTCCACATAACAGTCACAGGGACAGGACAGCAATCAGCTGAGCTCTGGCTTTGATCAGCCGCCACATAGAGAAGTATAAAGGCCTTTCCCGTCCGCCTCCCATGCTTAAAGGGGCAATCTGCAGCTCAAACAATAACAAAGTGGTCAACCCTCACACTGTTTTGGTAAACAGATGAGGGAAGGGGTTGGAAAAATCTAGTCACTTTCAAATTCATAGACGAAGCAAATTCTGAGTCTCTGTAAAGGCTCAAGCAATGACTGTAAGGGTCTAAGTCAGAGACGTGTCTCAGCTCTTCCTGGAAGCTGTGCTGATACCCCCCCCCCCCCTGTCCCCCTGTTGAACAACATGCAGGTCAACCTGGGGTCATGGCTATAGAGGCAGATATTCTTCTGGTCACTAAAAAGATGAGCAAAAGTCTTCCTTCTTCAGTCAGGATTCAACCTGACCACAACCTGACCACAACCTGAACACAACCTGACCACAACCTGACCACAACCTGAACACAACCTGACCACAACTTCACAAAATACGCTGATCTCCATAAGACACAGATGCAGACAACATGAGAGCCAGTCATCAGTTCTTTAACAGGTCTACTTGACCCATAATACCACATCTATTGATGTGCCACCACTCAACCTGCCACCACCCAGCCACTGGACAAGCGTGCACGCACGTACGCACGCACGCACGCACGCACGCACGCACGCACGCACGCACGCACAACACCACAACCACCACACACACACACACACACACCACACACACACACACAACAACACACCACACACACACACACACACACACAACACACACACACACACACACACACACACACACACACACACACACACACACACACAATGTCATGTGAATATTTAAAATTGTATATAACTGCTTAATGTTGCTGGACCAGGAGAGTAGCTTCTGCCTTGGCAGGAACTAATGGGGATCCATAATAAACCCCAGGAAGAGTAGCTTCTGCTTGGCAGGAACTATGGGGATCCATAAAAACCCCAGGAAGAGTAGCTTCTGCCTTGGCAGGAACTAATGGGGATCCATAATAAACCCCAGGAAGAGTAGCTTCTGCCTTGGCAAGGAACTAATGGGGATCCATAATAAAACCCCAGGAAGAGTAGCTTCTGCCTTGGCAGGAACTAATGGGGATCCATAATAAACCCCAGGAGAGTAGCTGCTGCCTTGGCAGGAACTAATGGGATCCATAATAAACCCCAGGAAGAGTAGCTTCTGCCTTGGCAGGAACTAATGGGGATCCATAATAAACCCCAGGAAGAGTAGCTTCTGCCTTGGCAGGAACTAATGGGGATCCATAATAAACCCAGGAAGAGTAGCTTCTGCCTTGGCAGGAACTAATGGGATCCATATAAAACCCAGGAAGAGTAGCTTCTGCCTTGGCAGGAACTAATGGGGATCCATAATAAACCCAGGAAGAGTAGCTTCTGCCTTGGCAGAAACTAATGGGGATCCATAATAACCCAGGAAGAGTAGCTTCTGCCTTGGCAGGAATAATGGGGATCCATAATAAACCCCAGGAGGAGGCTTCTGCCTTGGCAGGAACTAATGGGGATCCATAATAAACCCCAGAAGAGTAGCTCTGCCTTGGCAGGAACTAATGGGATCCATAATAAACCCAGGAAGAGTAGCTTCTGCCTTGGCAGGAACTAATGGGGATCCATAATAAACCCCAGGAAGAGTAGCTTCTGCCTTGGCAGGAACTAATGGGGATCCATAATAAACCCCAGGAAGAGTAGCTGCTGCCTTGCAGGAATAATGGGGATCCATAAAAACCCCAGGAAGAGTAGCTTCTGCCTTGGCAGGAACTAATGGGGATCCATAATAAACCCCAGGAAGAGTAGCTTCTGCCTTGGCAGGAACTAATGGGGATCCATAATAAACCCCAGGAAGAGTAGCTTCTGCCTTGGCAGGAACTAATGGGGATCCATAATAAACCCAGGAAGAGTAGCTTTCTGCCTTGGCAGGAACTAATGGGGATCCATAATAAAACCCCAGGAAGAGTAGCTTCTGCCTTGGCAGGAACTAATGGGATCCATAATAAAAACCTCCAGAAGAGTAGCTTCTGCACTTGGCAGGAACTAATGGGGATCCATAATAAACCCCAGGAAGAGTAGGAGGTAAGAGGGTGCAGCCCTGGTGCGTTTCTTCCAGGGAAATGTCCTCCGTCACAGGGAGATGAGGCTCCCCTTGCCCTGCTGACAGACTGACCTCCACAGGGGCATTGGGGGTATGGAGATATGACTGTGTGTGTGTGTGTGTGACGTAGGTCAGTCCTGCTGTGTGTGGGGTTGGTATGGAGGGCATTTCAACACAATCATGTGATTGGTAGAGTTTAATTACTGCTTCTGTTAGCAGCAGGCAGCACAGAAATACACACACATACCTAGCGGGTATCTCTCAGGAGAGGTAGTATTTGTGGCGAACTTGAGTTTCAAAACAGCACTGTCCCAAGTCTCAGTGTGTGTGTGTGTGTGTTTCAGATGTGGCAGTTCATCAAGAGGAAAGGTTAGGGATTTTACCGACAACATAGAGAGCCTTCATCTGGTGTATGTCACGCACACAACCATCTTTCCTCCCTTTTATCCCTGTGAGTTCATACTGTTTCTCCCAGTTCCGTTTGTGTAGCTTGGTAAGGTCAGTTCATGGACCTGGAATTTCAAATCAAATCCAACTTTATTTTGTCACATGCACCAAATACAACCTTACCGTGAAATGTTTACTTACAAGCCCTTAACCAACAGCGCAGTTGAAGAAGCGTTAAGAAAATATTTACAACAAAAAAACTCWAAAAAAGTTACAATAAAATAATAATAATACCGGGGGTACCGGTACCGAGTCAATGTGGAGGGGTACAGTTTAGTCGAGGTAATTTGTACATGTAGGTAGGGGTGAAGTGACAATGCACAGATAATAAACAGCAAGTAGCAGCAGTGTACAAAACACATTGGGGGGTCAATGTAATGCAGTCTTATGGCTTGGGGGTAGAAGATGTTCAGGAGACTTTTGGTCCTAGACTTGGCGCTCCGGTACTGCTTGCCATGCGGTAGCAGAGAGAACAGTCTGAATTGGGTGACTGGAGTCTTTGACAATTTTTTGGGCTTTCCTTTGACACCGCCTAGTATATAGGCTCTGGATGGCAGGAACCTTGGCCACAGTGATGTACTGGGCCGTACGTACTACCCTCTGTTGCACCTTACAGTCAGATGCCGAGCAGTTCCCATATCAAGCAGTGATGCAACCGATCAGAATGCTCTCGATGGTGCAGCTGTAGATCTTCTTGAGGATCTGGGGACCCGTGCGTGCGTGCGTGCGTGCGTGTGTGAAGTGTGTGTCATCCACAAACTTAATTCATAGGAAACCATGCAATAAACCTGCTATAGCAAACAACCTGCTATAGGAATCAACCTGCTATAGGAATCAACCTGCTATAGGAATCAACCTGCTATAGGAATCAACCTGCTATGAAACCAACCGTCTATAGGAATCAACCTGCTATAGACATGCAACATGATAGGAAAAACTAACGCGCTATAGGAATCAACCTGCTATAGGAATCAACCTGCTATAGAAATCCAACCTGCTATAGGAATCAACCTGCTATAAATCACCTGCTATAGGAATAACCTGCTATAGGAATCCAACCTGCTATAGGAATCACCTGCTATAGAATCAAAACCTGCTATAGGAATCAACTGCTATAGGAATCAACCTGCTATAGGAATCAATCACTGCTATAGGAATCAACCTGCTATAGGAATCAACCTGCTAGACAACCTGCTATAGAAATCAACCTGCTATAGGATCAACCTGCTATAGGAATCAAACTGCTATAGGAATCAACCTGCTATAGGAATCAACCTGCTATAGGAATCAACCTGCTATAGGAATCAACCTGCTATAGGAATCACCCTGCTATAGAATCAACCTGCTATAGGAATCAACCTGCTATAGGAATCAACCTGCTATAGAATCAACCTGCTATAGGAATCCAACCTCGCTATAGGAATCAACCTGCTATAGGAATCAACACATGCTATAGGAATCAACCTGCTATAGGAATCAACATGCTATAGGAATCAACATGCTATAGAAACCA
>NW_019943365.1:109636-142553 GCF_002910315.2 Salvelinus sp. IW2-2015 | reverse complement strand
AGAATCACCCTGCTATAAGGAATCAACCTGCTATAGGAATCAACCGTCTATAGGAATCAACCTGCAATAGGAACTCAAAACCTGCTATAGGAAATCAACCTGCTATAGGAATCAACCTGCCTATAGAACAACCTGAACCAACCGACTCTCTTATCCAGAGCGAACTACATGAGTAATCAAGTGCCTTGCTCCAGGGGACATCGACAGAATTTTCACCTAGTCAGCCCAACGCTCTTAACTGATCTTAACTGCTAACTAGCCTATTATCTTAGCTTATTATCCTATCCTATTATCCTGGCCTATTATCCGAGCCTATTATCCTAGTCTATTATCCTATTACCCTAGCCTATTATTCTATCCTATTATCCTAGTCTATTATCCTATTACCCTAGCCTATTATTCTATCCTATTATCCTAAATATGTACCAATCCACCTGGCGCTTGCCTGAACTGCCCTATGGCTGGGCTTCCCCAGTGTGGAGACACTGCACAATGGTTGTGACAAAATGTTGGCGCAGACAACGTATCACAAACCCCAATATTAGTTGTTTCAAAACCGTTGTGTCAAATGCGTTGTAGGCTACATCAGTTGTCCAACCTGAGTATGTATGCGGCCATAGAGAGACATGTATTGTCACCTCCTTCCAAGCCCAATTCCTTAAAAAAGGATTCCTTCATCATTGTACGCTACTCAATGAGCCTATAATGGGTCTAATATTAGAGTTAAAGACCTATTGTGAGAAACAGACAGGTAGCTTTAATGTGACCTGAGGACAATAGTAATAGGATTATAGTAAACTATATCAGGAATCAAAACAGCCTGCAGTGTGGTTTAATGATCTATTTGTGTTTTATTGGTTTGGTTTAATAAGGTCTATTTAGGTATATATAAGCTAATTTAGATTAATTCATTAGCTTTTTAAATGTTATTTAGGGACTGACGTTGATCCACTGTTCCCTACTCCCTTCATCTTGCTCCCTCAAGTGGGGGCTTTGAGACATTACAGTTTCTCCCATAGCAAAGTAGTGTACCGCTCACCGTACAGAATGGTGTGAATTACAACATTGATTTACAGACAGTAATTCTACTCCATTCTATGATATGCTATCATATCTCTAGTGATTGTCTAGCACAGTCAATGTCTCCTTGAAGCTTGGCAGTGCCGGATTACAGTGTATTGTGTGAGCTGCAYCCATGTTGATAAGACATTGCACAGAAGCACATTAGTCAAGGTACTTCTACAGCAGTGGAGGCTCCTCAAAGGAGGGGAGGACCATCCTCCTAAGTGAATTTAATAAAAATAGTGAAACATTACAAAAGTTGAAGGAGAAACAAGCGAGATAGAGAGAGCTAGCTATATTTCGTAGCATTTTGTTCTACTTTCACTTAAAGATGCACTGTGTAGAAATTACTCTGCCACTTCCTTATTGCTTATTGTAATAGAAATAAGCCATGCTCATAAAAAACTAAAAATCGTCTTCCCTAATCTTTAACGGAACTTCCAAGACAGTGTGCACTTCCAAAATAGTGTGCACTTTCAAGATAGGGGGGAAACATTTGCACACAAAACGATGGACTTTGGGTTTATTGTTCAGTCTTAAAAGTTTATAACAACTTCTGAATAATATAACATGAAATAAACAAAAACAACAATATATTTCTGAAATGAATATAATTTTTTCACACCCCAGAAGTACATTACAATAATAATAAAAAAGTAGCTTGGAAAAACATCACAGGAAGAATCATCCCCCTACAGCTCTCCTCATTGGCTGTAGAATAGAAAAAGAAAGAATAGACCAAATTCTATTCAATTCTATTCTTGCAGTACATAACAATACCAACGTACTACCGCCAGTTCCTAGTGGGACAACGTAGACCAGAGTAAAGATGTGAATTAATCAGTGGTGTAAAATACTTAATTAAAAATACTTTAAAGAACTACTTATGAAGTTTTTTTTGGTATCTGTACTTCACTATTTATATTTTTGACAACTTTTACTCCACTACATTCCTAAAGAAAATCATGTACTTTTTACTCCATACATTTTCACTGACACCCAAAAGTACTCGTTACATTTCGAATGCTTTTAGTAGGACAGGAAAATGGTCAAATTCACACCCTTTCAAGAAAACATCCCCGGTCATCCCTACAGCCTCTGATCTGGCAGACTCACTAAACAAACATGCTTAGTTTGTAAATGATGTCTGAGCGTTGGAGTGTGCCCCTGGCTATCTGTAAAAAAAATATTAAAAAAGAGAATTGTGCCATCTGGTTTACTTAATATAAGGAATTTGAAATGATTTATTTAAAACCAAATACTTTTAGACTTTTACTCAAGTAGTATTTTATTGGGTGACTATCACTTTTACTTGAGTCATTTTCTATTAAGGTGTGGAGTGGATTTAGTTATCAACCTATTATTGCATTCAACGATAGATTACTAGTAAAAATCTAATACAAAAGCTTGAGTGATTGGCATTATCATACACATTACATCATCATAGGATAGGGTCTTTGATTGGTTGACCGGGAAACACTTTTGTTGTCAGGAGGAGGATAACAGTCAATAGTTTTTTGAAATGGGAAAAAAATGACGACCTTTTGGAGATAAAATAAATGAATGATGAAAAAACCTCACGCCCGCATCCAAATAAAGTTGATATAATTATACATTTTTTTTCTATATATATATATAAAATACTGTTTCATTTATTGATGCCATACTTTGTACAATATTTGTGAGCGAGTGAGTGAATTAATGAATCCATGAATCAATGCAATGAGTGAAGCAGAGTGAACAAACAGAAATAACCCAGAAATTCGTAATATAGCTAAATACCTATTTTTTGTCTTACATAATATACACATTGAATTACTTACATGATGAGAAAAAAGGCCAGTAGTTAACAGGCTGGGAGAGACACAGCAGTGTTAGTTAGTAGCACCAAGGAGAATWAAAAAAAATAAAACTTTTAAAAAAGAACGATGGAAAGATGCATAAAAAAATGTAAGCCTAGAAAATCAGCAGTCTTGCTCTAAGAAAGCTCATCAGTGCATCTGTTCTCTTTGATGTTCCGAGGTCAAAGTGCCGATTTGGTAACAAAAACAACAAAAAAACACTAAAAACAAAAAAAATAGCACATCTGTCTAAAAACAAAATGATGTACCTCGCCTGTGCCAATAACCAAAAATCCACATGTATTATTTTGGTAACATTTCATTTTAATGGGTCCTTATTACAGTGTAATCACATATGTAATTACACTGTATCAAATATTGTAGTTAATTGTAATACCTCTAACTTATAGTTACACCGTGATAACAATATGTAACTGGTGGTAATTGTTGTTACACACCGGGGTGTAACAACAAATGGTTGTTACCATGCTTGTTATAAATGTTACAGTTTCCGATAGTATCCCAACGCGTCATATTTCAGCCTGCACAAACCACGTGATAAGTGTTAGCCAATTAAAAACCGACCGCCACATTGACACAGCTCTGCAAAAAAGATCTGGAGTCTGATACTCAGGTCCAACGGCAAAAATGGGTTCCCAAATGGTTCACATCAACAACAAAAAATGTTTCAATTGTTAAATTATTTAATGATGCATTTGACAATTGGTCAATTACTTTAACCCTCAATTAAACATTTTTAGACACATAAACAGTTATGGTTAAAATTGTGAGATAGTCATTCGTGCTTGCCAAATTGTAAGCCTACCAAGCTTGGTTGAATAAGGGTTTATAAATGCACTTAAAATGGTCATAAGACAAACTCTTATTCCATCATGTAACTTTGCAAGGGTTTTACTGCTGAGGAACATCCTCACTTTTAGATTGCATTGGTGCAATTATACTTTTTTTGCAGGAATTAAAGRATCATGTCAAAATCTTCCCATTTGTGCAACATGCTCGAAATAATGACCTCGAACGTGCCCACGTGTTGACGCTGACATCATGTAACAGTGTGCAAAAAACAGGGTCGAGAAGGTCATTGTGCAAAAATACAGACAAGAAAGATTTCCGCGAAAAAAAGTGTTGTAGCTCAAAAACCTCAACACAGGAGAGAGAAAGTACGTTTTCCATGCAATTTGTTCGACCTTTTCTGGATACATGAATTCTGCTGGACGATTTAACATAGGTAGTTAGCTGGCCTTGTGTTGGCTAGCTAGCTAACTTTAGCTAGAAAATGTTAGCTGGGGTTTTTATTGGGCCTACCAACTAGGCTAGCTAGCTAGGGAATAGACTTTCCATGCAATCTGTTGAGATTTTTTGGATTAGCTAGCAGAAGTAATTACATTGTACTTATACATAAATTACATGTACTCTGTTGTGTACTAGTGTGTTTATTTTCTCACTTGGATGGCYCTTCCAGAAGTGTTACAATGAGGGCCAAGTTGTCAGGATGGGCAATGTACTATATAAGTACACGTTAATTACAAGTAAGTACCCATCAAGATACCCTTCATTTTAACTATCTGAAATCCTGTGTAACATCTAGTAATTACATTGTACTTATGCAGATATTATATGTAGTCCGCGGTGTACTTGTGGGTTTATCCTCCCACATAATGGACAACATACACAATCATTATCAGTAAAATATATATTATAATCCGGTATTACACCCATATGGTAGACTCCAGTCAGTGAGGTTGTTCTATACCTGATCTGTTTTTGGAAACTCAACCAAGTTGATACACTTTTAGGGGGCAACTGCTAGCAACAACGAGTGGAGATTTTGAAGCGTGCGCCTTCACGGGTAGGTAATTAGAGCCTATTGAGCCTCCAAACTTTGTAATCTTGGACCCAGAACATCTGTCCAGAAGAGATTACAACCTGTGACAGTTAACACTTATTGGTGAATTTAGTGGAGACTTTCCCATTTGTAACAAGCATGGTAACAAGCATGGTAAGCATGGTAACAAGCATGGTAAGCATGGTAACAAGCATGGTAACAAGCATGGTAAGCATGGTAACAAGCATGGTAACAAGCATTTGTTACACCTCTGTAATTACAGACTGCAATTATCACCAGTTACATGTTGTTATTACAGTGTAACTATGAGTTATTACAATTAACTACAATATTTGATACAGCGCAATTACACATCTAATTACACTGTAATAAGGACCCCTTAAAATGAAGTGTTACCATTATTGATGGTATATATATATATATTCTCTGCGAAAGAGAAAAAATTGAAACAAAATGCACTTTTGTCACACATTCACCATGGCACCATTTGTGGATTTTGTGTGTTTCTTTTTGACATACTTGAGGTAAGTAAAAAGAATAAAAGATTAAATAAATTCATTTTATCAACATTTTTTCTTTTCTTGCTGTGTTGCACAGTAGCACCATTTAATTTGCTGTTTCCGGAAGACAATGCACCGTTGGAATTCCACCTTGTTCTCACGGAGACGTCAACATCACACCCACTCCGCCCGCCTGCCGCCATTGTCGTCGTTGTCGGTCGTCCCCGGCAACGGTTGCCACCGCGCTGTTACGTCCTCTTCATACAGACCACACAGCGGCTAATGCGCGTCGCTAGGTTACCTGCCTTCAGCGTCTCTGACTGCGGCTTCCTGTTATGGGTCAGGGGTTACAGGTCAGGGGTTGGCATCACTGTATGATCACTGGGATCTTTACATTGTATATGAAAATAACCAATCTGTTTAGCTAGCACTTCCAGTTATCGCTAGAGTGCACTATATAGGGAATAGGGTGTTATTCAGTAGCAACCTCAGTGTCTTGCACCTAAACATTTCCTGTTTGGAAAATCATTGGTCGATTGATTGATGTTACCTGAACATTTCTGATTGGTCGACAGTGGCCAGCCAGAAGCTGTATGTGTTTCCATAGTAGTTGCAGGTCCCTCGGCCGTGACACTCGATGAAGGGAGAGCTCCGGAACTCCTCTAGACAGGAGCCAGGAGAGGCCAGAGCCTGACCAGAGCCCTCAGCACCTGCACTGGTGTGCTGTTAGAGAGGGAGGTGGAGGGAGAGCGAGAGAGAGAGGGAGGTGGAGGGAGAGCGAGAGAGAGAAGAAGAAGAATGAAATAAAGAGGAATTTGTGTGTGGATATAGTGGGCTTTGAATATGTGTTGTTAACACACTTAAAATGTAAAACTTGATTCATGTGTACTTTGGCAAGGGTTGGTTGGCATGCGCGCGTGTGTGTGTGTGTGTGTGTGTGTGTGTGTGTGTGTTGTGTTGTGTGTGTGTGTGTGTGTGTGTGTGTGTGTTTGTGTGAGAGTGTGTGTCTGTGTGTACCATCATGAAGGAGTATCCGATCCACAGTGGTTCCCAGTAGTTGGGGCAGGTGGGGATCTGAATGGTTTGACTGTGTACAGCGATCACCATGGCAGGGGCCTCACACACTGCACACCTAATAACACACACACACCGAGGAGTTAAACACACACTTTTCACATCTAGTCTCATAGATCTTAGAACACTCACACTGCCTTTACTTTTGAACCAAAGTTTGCCAGACTCTTTTGCCAATT
The DNA here is from genome assembly GCF_002910315.2 of Salvelinus sp. IW2-2015. Lineage (NCBI taxonomy): Eukaryota > Metazoa > Chordata > Actinopteri > Salmoniformes > Salmonidae > Salvelinus > Salvelinus sp. IW2-2015. The sequence continues at coordinate 136,033 of NW_019943365.1, read as the reverse complement.
CACTTCACCTATTTGATGGTCTGAGTCCTCTTTGCATTCACATTGTTATGTTAAGAAAAGGAACCAATATATATTCTCCCCCCCCACCAGCATTCACACAATGTACTAGGTAAAAGTACAGGACAAGCCATTCCATCAGAATGTGTTATCGTACAGCTAGATATACCTACTTCACAGGAGGCTGGTGGGACCTTAATTGGGGAGGATGGGCTCATGGTAATGGCTGGAGCGGAATCAGTGGAATCGTTTCCATGTGTTTGATGCCATTCCAGACGTTACTATGAGCCGTCCTCCTCTCAGCAGCCTCCACTGACCTACTTACATTTTGGAAACTAATATTCAGGGAGGGGTTGGAACCAAAATTATTTTTCAATCATTTAGTTCTGAACAGAATCATTATTTTTCATTCAGTTCCACTGTTCTAACCAGCAAATTACAGTTTTGAACCAAAATCCAAACCAAAAAAAGGCTGGTTTTATAGTTGTCCTTTTGGTTATTTTTTAAACCTCTGAAATATATTTTGTACATTTAGCGTGACATAAAATGACTTCACCAGTCAGTGTGGATAGAGCAGCTTGCTGTGGAGCGGGTCAGCGATTTAATCTGTATAGGAAAGTTGTTAAGAGCTAATTGTATTTTGCTACCACAGGATGGTTTCACTATAATGAAACAGGGCGCAAGATGCAACTGACATTTAGAGGGTGAGGCGCGAGCGAGAGAGGATGGACGAAGCTTGCCTTGTGAAGCACTCTGCATCTTGTTTTGACATGCATTATCTGAATTAGGTCCACAGAATTATACCGTCGGAGGAGCGGCTTCTATGGAGGAACTTTGAATGTCTTTGATCTTCTGTGTTGGTTTAACTTTGGACCAGAGCAAATGTTAGCTAGCTATCTAACAAACTTGTGTGTGCAAAGCAGCACTAAAATGAAAAACATGTCTTACCTTTTTGTAGTTAATAAATCCAATGTGAAACGTGTTAACTATAGTATCCTTAACTAGTATTGAAAAGTCAGGGGAAACAGTGGTACAGTAGTCTAGTGTGAGGGGTTATGTCAGGGGAAACAGTGNNNCAGTAGTCTAGTGTGAGGGGTTATGTCAGGGGAAACAGTGTTGCGGTAGTCTAGTGTGTGGTGCAGGAATAATGACCAGCGAACCTGGGGTGCTTTGTTTTCACATTGCCCTAATCAAGCGAACCGATCTCAGACCACCTCTCGAGATTGTCTCAGCTTCAGGGGTTCTTTTGAGGGTCTGAATTCACTTGGAGTGTTTACCCTGCACTAAAAAAATGGACTGAGTTCACAAAAAAAAATCTCAATTGGACCAAGTGTGAAAACACCCTTAGACGTTATCAAATCATAGTCCCCTATTGTATCTTTCCCCTCCCTCCCTCCCTCCCTCCCTACCTGCTGATGTAAGGTTTGATGCCTTCTCCTGTGATGGGGGCCATACTCATGGGCATGGGCATGGGTGTAGACAGCCAATAGGAGTAGTCGTTACGGGAGGCGAAGTTACACACGTTGTTGATGTTACAGAACATGAATGGCATGGTGCTGAACCGACGCAGGCAACTACCAGCAGTACCTGACCAATGAGACGAGAGAGGGAGTGAGGAGAGGAAAGAGGGAGGGGAGGAAAGGGAACAGGAGAAAACAGGAAAAAATAAGTGAAGAGAAGATTTGAGGTTAATACTGTAAGTTGCTTCTCTCACAACAACAACCATCTATGTTCATGCATGTCATCGTGTATCTCCAGTCTCCATCCTTACCCAGGTCACGTCTGTGCGCCCTCTCATTACTCTGTGTGTGTGTGTGTCTTACCTAGGTCCTGTCCGTGTGCCCTCTCGTTGCCCTGTACGTAGAGCAGAGAGAATCCGTCGTAGATGAGGCTGGTCCCTTCGGGGCAGGTAGGGACATAATCAGCTTGGCTGTGTCTCGAGATCAGGAAGCCATGGGTCACAGAGGCTGAGCCGGGGTTACCTGGGGGGCCCTGCTGACCATCTGAACCAGTGGGACCTGGGTACCCACGCTGACCTGCGAACAGGGGATAGAACGGACATTAAACAACTCAATACACTTAATGAACAATACTATAGTTTACTTGATTTTAGTTTATTTGACACTTCTTGAGCTATGTATTGATATGAATGGACTAGGAGAGATATAGGAGACAAAGGGTACAATAATAATAACAACATTAATATGAGTATGATTGATATTAATATGAATCCATTTTAATAAATGGTTCCAGCATGGAGTATCATTTGGCCAAACTATTTCTGGTTTGCTCTGGCAGACCTGGTTGCTCTGGCAGAACTGGTTGCTCTTGCAGACCTGGTTGCTCTGGCAGAACTGGTTGCTCTGGCAGACCTGGTTGCTCTGGCAGAACTGGTTGCTCTGGCAGAACTGGTTGCTCTGGCAGACCTGGTTGCCCCCAGGTGGTGAGGGTAGGTAACAACATCTCCACCCTTCTGATCCTCAACACTGGGGCCCCACAAGGGTGCGTTCTGAACCCTCTCCTGTACTCCCTGTTCACCCACGACTGCATGGCCATGCACGCCTCCAACTAAATCATCAAGTTTGCGGACGACACTACAGTGGTAGGCTTGATTACCAACAATGACGAGACGGCCTACAGGAAGGAGGTGAGGGCCCTCGGAGTGTGGTGTGAGGAAAGTAACCTCACGCTCAACGTCAACAAAACAAAGGAGATGATTGTGGACTTCAGGAAACAGCAGAGGGAGCACCCCCCTATCCACATCGACGGGACAGTAGTGGAGAGGATCATCAAGGATCTCTCTGTACTTTGCTCTGTTCATCTTTGCCTCGATCCTGACTAGTCTCCCAGTCCCTGCCGCTGAAAAACATCCCCACAGCATGATGCTGCCACCACCATGCTTCATCGTAGGGATGGTGCCAGGTTTCCTACAGACGTGATGCTTGGCATTCAGGCCAAAGAGTTCAATCTTGGTTTCATCAGACCATAGAATCTTGTTTCTCATGGTCTGAGAGTCTTTAGTCACCTTTTGGTAAAGTCCAAGCGGGCTGTCATGTGCCTTTTACTGAGGACTGGCTTCTGTCTGGCCACTACCATAAAGGCCTGGTTGGTGGAGTGCTGCAGAGATGGTTGTCCTTCTTGAAGGTTCTCCCATCTCCACAGAGGAACTCTGGAGCTCTGTCAGAGTGACCATCGGGTTCTTGGTCCCCTCCCCTCCCAAGGCCATTCTCCCCCGATTGCGCAGTTTGACCAGTCTGCCCAGTCTGCCAGCTGTAGGAAGAGTCTTGGTGGTTACAAACTTCTTCCATTTAAGAATGTTGGAGGCCACTGTGTTCTTGGGGACCTTCAATGCTGCAGAAATATTTTGGTACCCTTCCCCAGATCCGTTCCTCGACACAATCTTGTCTCGGAGCTCTATGGACAAGTAATTCGACCTCATGGCTTGGTTTTTGCTCTGACATGCACTGTCAACTGTGGGACCTTATACAGACAGGTGTGTGACTTTCCAAATCATGTCAGGCGGCAGGTAGCCTAGTGGTTAGAGCGTTGGACTAGTAACCGGAAGGTTGCAAGATCGAATCCCCGAGCTGACAAGGTCAAAATCTGTCGTTCTGCCCCTGAACGACATAATAAGAATTTGTTCGTAACTGACTTGCCTAGTTAAATAAAGGTTAAAAATAAATGTCCAATCAATTGAATGTACCACAGGTGGACTCCAATCAAGTTGTAGAAACATCTCAAGGATGATCAATGGACACACGATGAACCTGAGCTCAATTTAGAGTATCATAGCAAAGAGTCAGAATACTTATATAAATAAGATATTTCTGTTTGATTTTTGAAATTGCAAACATTTCTAAAAACATGTTTTTCGCTTTGTCATTATGGGGTATTGTGTCTAGATTGCAAAAAAATATATATATATTTAATCAATTTTAGAAAAGGCTGTAACGCAACAAAATATGAAAAAAGTCAAGGGGTCTGAATATTTCCCGAAGGCACTGTACATGACTGATATACAGAATGATACCTGACTGATATACACAATAATAAATGACTGACATACACAATGGAAGGTTAGGTCTGTGTAACATAGAATATGTACTCCATGAGATTTTAAACATTATTCYTAGGCTAGATGGAAGGTTAGGTCTGGGCGACAAGTAGCCTAGCGGTTAAGAGCATTGGGCCAGTAACCGAAAGGCTGCTGGTTAAAATCACTGCGCAGACTAGGTGAAAAATCTGTTGCTGTGCCCTTGAGCAAGGCGAAGGACCTGAGCAAGATGGAAGGTTAAGTCTGTGTAACATACAGTATGTAGTTCAGGAGCTTTGAACCATTATTTGTGTTCTATGGACCTGAGCAAGATGGCAATCTTACCTGGCTGTCCGGCGGGTCCAGAGTCTCCCTTGCGGCCGAAGGCTCCACTGAATCCTGGCGGTCCTTCAGGACCGGGGTCCCCTGGTTGACCAGGCTGACCTGAAACAGACCAGAGGACTCAGTGAGTGGTCTCCGTTTGAGGGGAAAACTAGCTTCCTCCAGTAACTAGCTAACTGCAGCTTTAAGCCTCTGGCAAAACGAAGCTAACTGCAGCTTTAAGCCTTCTCTGGCAAAACGAAGCTAGCTGCAGCTTTAAGCCTTCTCTGGCAAAACAAAGCTAACTTCAGCTTTAAGCCTTCTCTGGCAAAACGAAGCTAACTGCAGCTTTAAGCATTCTCTGGCAAAACGACGCTAACTGCAGCTTTAAGCCTTCTCTGGTAAAACGAAGCTAACTGCAGATTTAAGCCTTCTCTGGCAAAACGACGCTAACTGCAGCTTTAAGCCTTCTCTGGCAAAATGAAGCTAACTGCAGTTTTAAGCCTTCTCTGGCAAAACGAAGCTAACTGCAGCTTTAAGCCTTCTCTGGCAAAACGAAGCTAACTGCAGCCTTAAGCCTTCTCTGGCAAAACGACGCTAACTGCAGCTTTAAGCCTTCTCTGGTAAAACGAAGCTAACTGCAGCTTTAAGCCTTCTCTGGTAAAACGAAGCTAACTGCAGCTTTATAAATTAAGTCCTGTGTCAAACAGACACTGGGTGTGACAGTCCAATGACCTGAGCGTCCCTCCTGTCCGGGAGGTCCTTGGGAGCCACGGTTGCCTGGCAGACCTGAAGGGCCAGGGGGGCCACGTTCTCCCTTCAGTGGGATGGGGGACGCAGCGACACCTGGGTCACCTTGGATTCCTGGAGTTAACAAAGACGGAGGTCAGAGTGTATGTGTGTATGTGTGTGTGAGATCGCTAACAGACACCCACTGCTTTTAGCCATTCATCTTTCTGGTGTTTCTCCTTTAGGATGCAACACTAGACTCACCAGCAGGACCAGGATCTCCAGGATCTCCAGGTAGACCGGATGATCCAGGCCTTCCAGATTCTCCCTTTAGTCCTGGAGTGGAAACAGAGAGGAGGAGAGAGGGAGAGGGAGGAAAAAGAGAGAGAGAAGGAGTGGAGAGAGAGAGGGGGAAGGGGGAGAGAGGGAGAGGGAGGAGAGATGGAGAGGGAAGGAATGGAGAGAGAGGAAGGAGAGAGGGAGAGGGAAGGAGTGAAGAGAATTAACGTCAGTGTTGACAATGTCAATGTTTTTGCTAATGTAAACGTATGTAATAATGCTGTTACTCGTTTACCTGGGAATCCGGGTACGCCGGGAAGTCCGATGTCTCCCTTCAGCCCGCTGCCACCAGGAGGGCCAGGAATACCCTGGTTACATGATAGGGGCATGGGTCATGTGACATCACAATCCCAGATGGAATTCTAATTTACTTCACARAATCCCAAACCAACCCATAGCCCCTTTCCCCGGGTTAGGATCTATATTTGAGAGTAGAGGATCAATGAAAGCAATTTGGTCCATGATTGAAATGGAATTCATCCTGCTATCAATATCTATGGATCTAAGTTGTTTGGTTCCTTACTGGGAATCCGGGCGATCCCAATTCTCCCTTCGCTCCGGGGAAACCAGGGGATCCGGATAATCCAGGGATTCCCTTCTCACCTTTGGTCCCTCCGCTGCCCCCAGGGCCACGGGGACCCTCGGGGCCAGGAGGACCTTCACACACAGAGATCAGAGGTCAGAGATAACAAACAACTCAACCTGACATTATAACAAAAAACAATATTAGTAACCATAGAGTTCAAACTAGATCTATCTGATCCATCTCTATGGTTACTGTAGAACACTATCTGATCCATCTCTATGGTTACTGTAGAACACTATCTGAACACTATCTGATCCATCTCTATGGTTACTGTATAACACTATCTGATCCATCTCTATGGTTACTGTACTAACCTGTTGTAATACAGTTGTTTATTGAAAACACCAAACCCATTTCAAATTTCACTGTAGCTGTATAGCTACTATACATACAACCATTAAAATACAGTATGGAATAAGGAAGCTATTGGGAGGAGCTATAGGAGGACGGCCTCATTGTAATTGCGTGGAAGGAATACATGTAACGGAGTCAAGATAAGTGGATTCCAAATGTTTGATACCGTTCCATTCATATACCCATCCATACAATGAGCCCGTCTCCTATAGCTCCTCCCAGCATCCTCTTTGGTAATGAAATACAGTACAAAAGGGGGGGGGGGGGGGGGGGGGGGGATGGAGTGTGTGTGTGTTCAAGTGTGTTTAGTTTATTTTGGGGTGTATTCTTGTGTGTGTACAGTTTATGTGTAGCCTACAGTTCTTTATTAGGCTACACTTCCCATCCTGGGAAATTAAAAGTGGTTAGAAAATCAGCAACGTGGTAAAGTCGTACCCAATCCAACAAAACGCTAGCGAGTGCCGGTCTCTTTGTGCTATCATTCCAATAATGCAATGGAGTTGGCAAGAGCACAAACGGATCAGGGACCAGGGCTAACAAAAATGGCCGCTATTCAATATGAACACAGATCAGTATTATCACAACAGAACAACAGTGGTCATCATCATCAAACACCATGGAGTCTAACCTGGAGGACCTAAGTATCCCAGAATTCCCTGTATAGCAGCAGTGCGGCAGAATGTGCAGGGGGAAAACAAGAGTTAGCATAGACACAGGATAACTAGCATCTGACACAGCCAGATCTCAATGGAAAACCAAATGAACTGTTTTAAGAAGTCAAATCTTATGCAGCTTATTTTCAATATCGTTATTTCATTTCAATTAATACCTGCTTGGGGTTTGGCTGTGTACATATATGATGAAACGGAAGTATTTGTAATAGTTTGAAAGGGAAAGCTAAATAGTGTCAGTTCTTAAAGTATTTAACGATAATGGAGAAAATGCTAACACATCTCTATATTATCTTACACGACATAATGCTAAATTCATGTTGATCAACTACTTAATCACCAAATGAGTCAATTCCAAGTTTAACACAATTACTGTATTTAGTGTTAGAAGTTTATGTGTTAATAACCAACATATTATTCATTCAAATTATCATCAGAAATTGTGGTTGCTAAAAAAGGTTTTGATTATTTCTAAACATGGTTTGTTTTACAAAATCTCAGTCTGTTACCACATTTAAAGACGAAACATATGAAAACATTCTAGCAAAAGTTACGTCCTTTTAGTTAAGGTTCTTTGACCAGTGTGAGTACTCAGAGGAAAATTGAGATTAGCAGGAGTAAAAAAGGCATGATCAGAAATTAAGGGAAGAAAGTAATTTATCAAATCAAGAGATCCAAGATCATTTGGCAACACTTAGAACACACAGCGCAGTCAAATGTTCTAGATTTGTTTTCCAGAACAGGGTCACAGTGAGATTAAATAGTTCAACATTTTGTTCTAGGTCAGGAGAACATGCAGTAGGACAGAAGCCTGGGTACTGGAACTATGACCTGAGGGACCTGGTCACGGACACGCGTGTCATCAGAGGGGGCGGGGCCACACCACAGGGGGTGGAGCCAAGCCACAGGAAACAGGAAGTACATGTCATCGCGCTCAACACTATATGGGGATGACGCTAGTCACACACCGAGCTGGGCTAGTATTACTGGGCTCAATAATGCTTGATATAATATTATTAATAGAAAGTAAATACAGGTAACTGCCTAAATAATGGAAAATMAGGGATACAAAGTATATTGAAAGCAGGTGCTTCGACACAGGTGTGATCCCTGAGTTATTTAAGCAATCAACATCCCATCATGCTTAGCGGCATGTATATAAATGCTGGGCAGGCCATTATTTTGGCTACKATGGTCAATACCGCCATCCACAGGACACGACCGGTCATTGAATGGTTCGATGAGCCTGAACAACGATGTAAACCATATGAAATGGCCGTCTCAGTCATCAGGTCTCAACCCAATTGAACACTTATGGGAGAGTTTGGAGCAGCGCCTGAGACAGCGTTTTCCACCACCGTCAAACAAAACACCAAATGATGGAATTTGTTGCATCTCTCCGATAGAGCTCCAGACAGTTGTAGAATCTAGGCCAAGGTGCAGAGAAGCTGCTCTGGCTTGTGTTGGCCCAACGCCCTATTAAGACGCTTCATGTTGGTGTTTCCTTTATTTTGGCAGTTACCTGTATGTGTAACTAGATCTCTAATACAAGATACTTTTGGGAGGTATTTTCTAGTACAGCTATAGGTGGTAAGGAGATAGTGATTTGAGGAAATTGAATAGAATGCTATAGACCCCTGAAACTCAACTCTGGACCTGGAAGCCAGATCCACTTTGTGTTTTCATTGTTCCCCTCTAATCAGGGACTGATTTAGACCTGGGACACCAAGGCGGGTGCAATTAATTATCAGGTAGAACAGAAAACCAGCAGGCGCCGGACTTCGTAGAGTCAGAGTTGAATACTGCTGGCATAGAGGATTATAGACCTATAGCAATCCTCTTTTAGACACATTATCAATGTGACTATGTATAGGGATTTGGAATTAAATCTCAAATTAAATCATGTTAAATTGTTTGAACTGAGCCCAGTTAGTCCAACTCTGTGCTATAGGCTGGCGTTGTGATTCAGGTGTACTTGGACACACATGGCCCGTGCAGGACAGTGGAGCGACAGATACAGATCACTGTGGCAGAAACACAGACGAGTCACAGACAAACCTTCTCAGTCTTAAGTGCAGTATACAGTCAGGGTCCATGTTATAGCTGACATCTACACTCAAAATGTTTAGTTGAAACTTGCAATACATTTTTAACTAATGGTCCGTAATAATAATCAATTCACTTTATACTGTAGTTAATGGTGGTCTTTCTTGTTTCGAGATTCATTCCCCAAAACGTTAGTTTAACATTAGCATTAGTTAAAGATAAGCTAGTTTCTCCCCTTACTAATATAACACAGTTAAAACTGTTACAGTTTTGACTCTGGCTCAACTGCATCACACCAATCTAACGTAATTAGACAAACACAGWCATCAACAGGACACACACAGCAGAGATGAAGAGATCAGGAACCGTTCCCCTGCAACCGAGAGGGGGAGGGGATGAGGGGATGCAAGTATGAACAACAAACAGATGGATGGATAGATGGATGGAGAACGTAGACATTGGGCGTCTCTCTCAACCCCGGCGGTGAGAGAGACACACTGATTGGTGTGTGGTAGCAGCACACCCTAACATTTCACAGTAATAGGCTAGAGGGGTGGGGTAAGTTTGCTTGCAATGTGCATGGTGGTGGTGGTGGTGATACAATCGGTTGGTTTGGGTCAGTGCTCAGTGTGTACAATGCAGTTCGACGATGGTGATTTGAGTGAATGTGTGTGTTTGTGCTCAGTGACATAGCTGATCTGGGACCAGTGGTGATTGACAAAGAGGTTCACGGCTCATGCAAATCAATGGGATTAACATGAAGAATTCGCACAACTGCAGTATGTCAGTTAGGCATAGTTTGCTGCCTGGTTTTCACCTGGATTTGGCTGGGTTGGTTGTGTGTGTGTGTGTGTGTGGGGGGGGGGGTGTATGCCACATGTCAGAGTGAGTATCTTTCAATAATCTATCTATCTACAGTGCATTCGGAAAGCATTCAGACCCCTTCCCCTTTTCTACATTTTGTTATGTTACAGCCTTTATTCTAAAATGGTTAAATAAAAAATGTTCCCCATCAATCTACACACAATACCCCACAATGACAAAGCAAAAACTTTTTAGCAAATGTATAAAAAATAGGTCTCCCGAGTGACGCAGCGTCTAAGGCACTGCATCACAGTGCTTGAGGCATCACTACAAACCTGGGTTCGATCCCAGGCTGTGTCACGACTGGCCGTGACCGCAAGTCCCATAGAGCGGCGGACAATTGGCCCAGCGTTGTCCGGGTTAGGGGAGGGTTTGGCCGGGGGGGCCTTTACTTGGCTCATCGCACTCTAACAACTCCTTGAGGCGGCGGGACGCCTGCAGACTGACTTTGGGCGTCAGTTGAACGCTGTTTCCTCTGACACATTGGTACAGCTGGCTTCCGGTTTAACCYAGTGGGTGTTAAGAAGCGCGGTCATGTTTCGGAGGACGCCATGACTCGACCTTCGCCTCCTGAGCCCGTTGGGGAGTTGCAACGATGAGACAAGATCGTAATTGGATCACAATTGGAAATCACGAAATTTGAGTGAAAAAGGGGGTAAAAAAATAATATATATAAACATGTACATTAATACCTTATTAACATAAGTATTCAGACCCTTTGCTATGAGACTGAAATTGAGCTCAGGTGCATCCTGTTTCGATTGATCATCCTTGAGATGTTTCTTCAACTGATTGGAGTCCACCTGTGGTAAATTCAAATGATTGGACATGATTTGGAAAGGCACACACCTGTCTATATATAAGGTCCCACAATTGACAGTGCATGTCAGAGCAAAAACCAAGCCATGAGGTCAAATTAATTGTCCGTAGAGCTCCGAGACAGGATTGTGTCGAGGCAAAGATATGGGGAAGGGTATCAAAAAATGTATGCAGCATTGAAGGCCCCCAAGAATACAGTGGCCTCATTCTTAAATGGAAGAAGTTTGGAACCACCAAGACTCTTCCTAGAGCTGAGCAATCAGAGGTGACCCGATGGTCACTCTGACAGAGCTGCAGAGTTCCTCTGTGGAGATAAGAGAACCTTCCAGAATGACAACCATCTCTGCAGCACTCCACCAATCAAGCTACTCCTCAGTAAAAGGAACATGACAGCACGTTTGGAGTTTGCCAAAAGGCACCTAAATGACTCTCAGACCATGTGAAACAAGATTCTCTGGTCTGATGAAACCAAGATTGAACTCTTTGGCCTGAATGTCAAGCGTCACGTCTGGAGGAAACCTGGCACCATCCCTACGGTGAAGCATGGTGGTGGCAGCATCATGCTGTGGGGATGTTTTTCAGCGGCAGGGACTGGGAGATTAGTCAGGGTCGAGGAAAAGGTGAACAGAGCAAAGTACAGAGAGATCCTTGATGAAAAGCTGCTCCAGAGTGCTGAGGACCTCAGACTGGGGTGAAGGTTCACCTTCCAACAGGACAGCGACACTAAGCACACAGSCAAGAAAACACAGGAGTGGCTTCAAGACAAGTCTCTGAATGTCCTTGAACCTGATTGAACATCTCTGGAGATACCTGAAAATAGCTGTGCAGCGACACTCCCCATCCAACTTGACAGAGCTTGAGAGGATCTGCTGAYAAGTATGGGAGAAACTCCCCAAGTACAGGTGTGCCAAGCTTGTAGCGTCATACCCAAGAAGACTCAAGGCTGTAATCGCTGCCAAAGGTGCTTTAACAAAGTACTGAGTAAAGGGTCTGAAAACTTATGTAATGTGATATCAGTTTTACATTTTTTATAAATAAGCAAACATTTCTAAAAAGGTAAAAAGGTATTGTGTGTAGATTGATGAGGGGAAAAAAACGATTTAATCAACTTTTGAATAAGGCTGTAATGTGGAAACATTCAAGGAGTCTGAATCCTATCTATGTATCTATCTATCTAATGTCCTTCCCAGTCCATGACTCAATACATTTTTTWAAATATTAACTGTAACATACACCAACCAGGACATTCTACACTTCAAAATGGCCAGAAAACCAGGCAGTAACGTTGGTTATCAGGTGATGGAGTGATCGATTCATAACATACCTCCTCTTCCAGGGGGGCCGGGGGATCCACTGTTACCCTTGGGCCCCTGGAGGGCCACACCTGGGCCACCAGGGGGCCCGATGCTCCCGGGGGACCCAGGTTGGCCGGGAAAGCCCATCTCTCCCTTCTGACCAGGGAACCCAGGGTTACCCGGAAGACCAGGGGCGCCAAAATCTCCCTTAGCACCTGGAGGGTACAGACGGCAACCACACAGGGTCATTTCAGAATCACTTTAATTCGCCAAGTACATTTACACATACCTGGAAATTGACTAAGTGAATTGACTCAGTGAATTGGTGCTGCCAGCAATAGACAAATTGTAAAGACAGAGTACAAACGGAATACAAACGTTATACAGACAGTATATACAATATAAATACAGCAAACCTGAAACATTGAACATTTGGTGTTGTGAGCGAGAAGTGTTGATTGAAGGATGTTGGTCGATGTAGAGTAGTAGTAGTAGTAGTAGTAGTAGTTATAGTATAAGTAGTAGTAGTAGTTGTTATAGTATAAGTAGTAGTAGTAGTAGTTGTTATAGTATAAGTATAAGTAGTGGTCGTAGTAGTAGTAGTAGTAGTAGTAGTTATAGTATAAGTAGTAGTAGTGGTCGTAGTAGTAGTAGTGGTCGTAGTAGTAGTAGTAGTAGTCAGTATAGTAAGTAGTAGCTAGAAGGTAGTTGGTAGTAGTAGTAGTAGTAGTAGTAGTCGTAGGTAGTAGTAGTGGTTGTAGTAGAATAGTAGTGGTGTGTAGTAAGAGTAGTAGTCGGTTGTAGTAAAAGTTGAGTAGTAGTAGTGGTAGTAGAAGTAGTGTAAGTAGTAGTAGAGTGGTCAGTATAGTAGTAGTAGTTAGATAGTTGTATAGTAGTATAGTAGTAGTAGTAGTAGGTTGTAGTAGTGGTATCAGTAGTAGTAGTAGTAAGTAGTAGTTGTAGGTGAAGTAGTAAGTGGTTGTAGTAGTAGTAGTAGTAGTTTGTTAGTAAAATAGTAGTGGTTGGTAAAAAGTAGTAGTGGTTGTGTATATAGTATAGTAGTAGTAGTTGTAGTAGAGGGTATGTAGTAAAAAGTAGTAGTGTGTGTAGTAGGTAGTAAGATAGTAGTTAGTGGTTGTAGTAGTAGTGGTGTAGTAAAAGTGTATGGTTGTAGTAAAAGATAGTCGTAGCAGTTGTTGCTAGTAAATATAGTGAGTAGTAGTAGTGGTTGTAGTATAAATAGTAGTAGTAGTAGTAGTTGTAGTACTAGTAGTAGTAGTGGTTGTTAGTAGAAGTAGTAGTGGTTGTAGAAAAGCAGTAGTGGTTGTAGTAAAAATAGTAGTAGTAGTGGTTTGTAGTATAGTAGTAGTAGTAAGTAGTAAGTTGTAGTAGCAGCAGTAGTAGTTGTAGTACCAGCAGTAGTATGTAGTAGCAGCGTGTAGTAGTAGTAGTAGAGTATAGTAGCAGCAGTAGTATTAGCAGTGGTTGTTAGTAGTAGTAGCAGTAGTGTAGCAGCAGTAGTGTTGTAGGCAGTATAGTAGCAGCAGTCAGTAGCAATAGTAGTGTAGCAGCAGTAGTTTTAGTATGGTTGTAGTAGTAGTAGTAGTAGTAGTAGCAGCAGCAATAGCATTTGTAGCAGTAGCAGTAGCAGTGAATTGACTCAGTGAATTGGTGCTGCCAGCAATAGACAAATTGTAAAGACAGATACAAACGGAATACAAACATTATACAACAGTATATACAAAATAAATACAGCAAACTGAAACATTGAACATTTGGTGTTGTGGGGGGAGAAGTGTTGATGGTAGGATGTTGGTCGATGTAGAGTGTAGTTAGTAGTATAGTAGTAGTAGTTGTTATATATAAGTAGTAGTAGTGTCGTGAGTAGTAGTAGTAGTAGTAGTAGTAGTAGTAGTAGTAGTAGTAGTATAGTAGTAGTATAGTCAGTCAGTAAGTAGTAGTATTGTAGTAGTAGTAGTGTAGTAGTTTTTTGTGATAAGTATAGTAGTTAGTAGTAGTGTAGTAGTATAGTAGTGGTAGTAGTAGTAGTAGAGGTGGCAGCAGTAGCAGTAGCAGTAGTAGTAGTAGTAGAGTTTTGTGGTGTGCGTGGTGTGTSTGGTGTGTGTATGCTGTGTGTATTGTGTCTGTATGATGTGTATGGAATGTGTGGTGTGTGTATGATGTGTGTATGGTGTCTGTATGGTGTGTATAGTATGTGTGGTGTGTGTATGATGTGTGTATGGTGTCTGTATGGTGGGTACAATCAAGTGGTGTGACTCTCACCTGGTGACCCTGGGAGACCAGGAGAACCGGGGCCGCCGAAACCAGAAAGACCTGGAAGAGAAGAAGATCATGGGAAAAAAGAGGAGTGAGATTTAGACATCCAACTATTATATAACACATTTTGGAAGAATCATAATTTTCAAAGAGATTTGAAAGAGAATAGTTATACCCTTATACAAGTACATGGTCTTTCTGCGTAATATCGCCATGATAAGAACAACTCAGTGACGAGAACTGTATCATGGGTAATGTAGTTATCTCGTGTGACTACGCCACCTACCTTGGTCTCCTTTGACTCCCGCTGGTCCAGGGATTCCGTCGCGGCCTGCCTGACCCTTGTCGCCTGGGAACCCAGGTGATCCGGCACGGCCATTCTCTCCCGGTCGCCCGGGGCCTCCGGCGGGACCGGGGTTACCAGGGGTACCGTCCAGACCCTTAGGCCCGGGAATACCGGGAGAACCTAAATGAATTACCGCAAAGACAGACGGACAGATTTAATGACAAAGGTAAATGGATTTTACATGAAGACACTATTCCTGGTTTTCCCACTGTACAGCACTGGTGGTTAGCACCATAACCGTTAGTTACCGGAAGCGTACCTTGGAATCCTGGGAGGCCGGGGTCGCCTTTGGCTCCGGGGCCGCCGGGAAACCCTGGAAGACCTGGTGTTCCGGGAGTTCCTTTCTCTCCATTTTGTCCGGGGAATCCCGACCGACCGGGCTCACCCTGTGTGTGAGAGTGTGTGAGTGTGAGAGTGTGTGTGAGAGAGAGAGAGAGAGTGGAATAAAGTTACATTATAGATAGAGAATTCATTTATCTAATATTGAAAGTAAAACTAACAGTACTAGCTCGACAACTACTGATAATAAAGATAACAACTACATCAATATAGCACTTTTCTATATATTACAAATCTCATTCATATTTAGTAGACAGTTCACTACAAAATACTCAAATAACTAATCTAAACCTGGAGAGATAAAGATTCAAGCATAAAGGAACCCATGGTTCTATGCGGTTCCAAAGTCATTTCCATACCTTGGGACCTGTAGCTCCTGTGGCACCAAATCCGGGGGAACCTGGGTCTCCTTTAGCTCCGGGGAACCCTGGTGCTCCTGAACTGCCGGGTACGCCCGACCGACCTAGCTGGCCTGGAGTTCCTTTCGCTCCTGTGGGTCCTGTGACATCATCATAAAATGGACAATAAGATTAGCGCAGTTGGCCAAATAGAGTTAATTCACAACACTCCAACTGTGATTCATCTATCAATCAGTTCACTGACAACACTAATCAATCAGTTCACTGACAACACTAATCAATCAGTTCACTGACAACACTAATCAATCAGTTCACTGACAACCGTAATCAATCAGTTCACTGACAACAAATCTATTTTCATCAACTAAACTGTTACAAGAACTACTGGACACAGAAAATGATTCAGGCGTAAGAATTCATAATGGGTTAATATCAAAAGGAGTGTTGATGGTGAGAGTGGCAGAGTCTAAGGGGTTTATACACGTTTTAAAATTATTTATTGCATTTCGGTGAATAAAATATAAAAGTGACAAGAGAATAAACAAACCATGGTGGTGCAGAGTGGATATGAGGTTACATCATGATGGTGATGGTGATGTTGAGGTTATACAACATGATGGTGATGGTAATGAGGTATACAATGATGGGATGGTATGAGGTTATACAACATGATGGTGATGATAGAGGTTTACAACATGATGGTGATGGTATGCAGGTTATACAACAGATGGTGATGATATGAGGTATACACATGATGGTGGATGGTAATAGGTTATACAACATGATGGTGATGATTGAGTTATACAACATGATTGGGTGAATGAGGTATAAAGAGGTTATTACAAACATGATGGTGATCGGATATGAGGTTATACACAATGATGGTGATGATATGAGGTTAATACACATTGATGGTGATGATATGAGGTTATACAAATGATGGTGGATGAGTATGAAGTTTATACAACATGATGGTGATGATTATGAGGGTGTATGACAACATGATGGTGATGGATATGAGGTTATACAACATGATGTGATTGTATATGAGGTTATACAACATGATGGTGATGTATGAGGTTATACCAAATGTGGTGATGATATGAGGTTATACAACATGATATGGTGATGGTTGAAGGTTTATCAACATGATGGTGATGGTATGAGGTTAATAACAAACATGATGGTGATGGTAATGAGGTTATACAACATGATGGTGATGATGATGAGGTTATACAACATGATGGTGATGATATGAAGGTTATACAACATGTGTAATGGTGATGTATGGGTTATACAACATGATGGTGATGGTATGAGGTTATACAACATGATGGTGATGGTATGAGGTTACAACATGATGGTGTGGTATGAGGTATACAAGCATGATGGTGATGATATGAGGTTATACAACATGATGGTGATGATATGAGGTTATAACAACATGATGGTGATGGTATGAGGTTAATACAAAATGATGGTGATGGTATGAGGTTTATACAACATGATGGTGATGGTATGAGGTTATACAACATGATGGTGATGGTATGAGGTTAAATACAACATGATGGTGATGATATGAGGTTAACAAACATGATGGTGATGATATGAGGTATACAACATGATGGTGATGATGAGGTTATACAACATGATGGGTGATGGTATGAGGTTATACAACATGATGGTGATGGTATGAGGTTATACAACAATGATGGATGATGGGTATGAGGTTATACAACATGATGGTGATGATATGAGGTTAACAACATGATGGTGATGATATGAGGTATATACAACATGATGGTGATGATATGAGGAACTGTGTGATAGGGATATACAACATGATGGTGATGATATGAGGTTATACAACATGATGGTGATGATATGAGGTTATACAACATGATGGTGATGATATGAGGTTATACAACATAATGGTGATGATATGAGGTTATACAACATGATGGTGATGATATGAGGTTATACAACATGATGGTAATGGTGGGGATATGGGGTTATCGGCTGGCTGACACCCACCTGGGAAGCCCATATCTCCCATGTTGCCTTTAAGTCCTTGGCTTCCTGGTGAGCCGGATACTCCAGGGATACCCATGTCTCCTTTGGGACCTGGAGATATTACGTAAAGAATAGTAAATAATCAATACATGACATTAGAGGTCTCGTTTGGGACCTGAGCACAAGGGAAAGAGGATGTTAGGAATGATTATTCAGTAGAGGACATTTTGGAGAACATTCTGGTGCTCAATGACAACTTGAGACATATGTATTTTATAAGCCCATGTTGGTTGGGCGTATCTGAAGATGCAAGACACTAATAATGAAATAATTAATATGTGAACAGCACATTGAAGTCAACAGGAAACATTATCAAGAAAGATCTCTAGGTAGGATGACTACTATAGGATGACTTTACTATAGGATGACTGTACTATAAGATGAATGTACTATAGGATGACTGTATTATAGGATGACTGTACTATAGGATGACTGTAATTCTAGGATGACTGTATAAACTACTTAATGGATAGACTAAGGATACTTACTTAGGATGACTGTACTCATAGGATGACTGTATTATAGGATGACTGTACTATAGCCTGTTTGAGGTCCAGGTAACCCAGGTCTTCCATCCTGTCCTGATATACCAGCGTCTCCAGGGAGACCGAAAATACCCTTCTGACCCGGCTGACCTCGCAAACCTACACAGCACAGAGACAGAATGGTTAGACAGACAGACAGACAGGACACTGTTTCAGTAATAGCAGTAAATATATTAAACAAGAGTTGGGCATCCATCTTTGCTGAGTGTAAGTCTTTCATCTACACTGGGGAGAACGTCTACATTCATAACGCTTGCAGAGGTGCCTAGATTTGTTATGAGAGTGCCCAGTGGAGCACCATTGGGCACCCTTTTATTTACTAAAATCCTGCATTTTATAGTCATTATGATCATGACAGATAGATAGATTGAAAGACTGACCGACAAACAGACGTACCTGGTTCTCCTACATCTCCATTGGCTCCCTTGATTGAAGGGGGAGTGTTGCTGGGACCGGGGAGTCCTATGAGACCGGGGTCTCCTCTGTCTCCCTTCAGACCTGGACTGCCGGTCCCACCTGGTCGCCCTGGGAAACCATCGTCACCTGGAGGAAGGAGACACTCAGGGTCAGAGGGTCTATTACCCAAGACACGTACAGTACTAACACGTGTGTGTTTATGTGTGTGTGTGGGTTCCTTATAGCTAATGCAGCAGATGTTTAGGACTAGTTTGTTTGATTGTAAGACCTGGCATCTGTGTGATCTTGGTCAGATGTGGATCTATTGCGACTGCTGTCCTACGACTCCATGGTCTATATAGTAGCAGTTCCTTTAGGTGTGTGCTTGTGTGTGTGTGTGTGCGTGTGTGTGCGCTTGTGTGTGTGTGTGTGCTTATGTGTGTGCATGTGTGTGTGCATGTGTGTGTGTGTGCATGTGTGTGTGTGTGCATGTGTGTGTGTGTGCATGTGTGTGTGTAGCTGCCTTTAGGTCCAGGGAAGCCGGGCCCTCCGGGGTTGCCAGGGGATCCCAGAGATCCAGGAGTTCCCATTACACCCATGTCTCCTTTACCACCTGTTGAAAGACAGAGAGGTAGGTTGGGGACATTGAAAAAAATGAGCACCTTTTTGGAAGTCAGAGATGGAGCAACAGGCATAATATGTAGACAGTCAGTCAAACACGTCAAACAGAAAATAAAAACAAAATAGAGAGAGAGGAGACAGGTTACACATCTTCTGACTGGCATCTCCCATCAACACAGGTACACATCTTCTGACTGGCATCTTCCCATCAACACAGGTTACACATCTTCTGACTGGCATCTTCCCATCAACAACAGGTTACACATCTTCTGACTGGCACTTCCCATCAACACAGGTTACACATCTTCTGACTGGCATCTTCCCATCAACACAGGTTACACATCTTCTGACTGGCATCTTCCCATCAACACAGGTTACACATCTTCTGAGTGCATCTTCCCATCAACACAGGTTACACATCTTCTGACTGGCATCTTCCCATCAACACAGGTTACACATCTTCTGACTGGCATCTTCCCATCAACACAGGTTACACATCTTCTGACTGGCATCTTCCCATCAACACAGGTTACACATCTTCTGACTGGCATCTCCATCAACACAGGTTACACATCTTCTGACTGGCATCTTCCCATCAACACAGGTTACACATCTTCTGACTGGCATCTTCCATCAACACAGTTTACACATCTTCTGACTGGCATCTTCCATCAACACAGTTACACATCTTCTGACTGGCATCTTCTCATCAACACAGGTTACACATCTTTGACTGGCCTCCTCCATCAACACAGGTTACACATCTTCTGATGGCCTCCTCCATCAACACAGGTTACACATCTTCTGACTGGCCTCCTCCCATCAACACATGTTACACATCTTCTGACTGGCCTCCTGCCATCAACACAGGTTACACATCTTCTGACTGGCCTCCTGCCCATCAACACTGTTACACATCTTCTGACTGGCCTCCTCCATCAACACAGGTTTACACACTCTGACCTGGCCTCCTGCCATCAACACAGGTTACTTTGGGTCTTTACTGGAAGTCAGAGCATGCGTCCCAAATGACAGCCTATTCCCACTACTTTTGACCAGGGCTCTTATCAAAAGTAGTGCACTATAAAGGGAAATGGACTGAAACAGACATATAGGCTGTGTTTACACAGGCAGCCCAATTCTGATCTTATGCCACTAATGGTCTTTTGACCAATCAGATCCGATTTTTTGCCATTAATTGGTCAAAAGATCAGAATTGGTCTGTCTGTGTAAAACTCTGATTCTGATCTTTTGCCTAATTATTGGCAAAAGATCTGATCCAATTGGTCAAAAGACCAATAATTGAACAAAATATCAGATTTGGGCTCCTGGGTTAAATCTGCCATAGATCAGAAATGGTTGACATTATCTTACCAGGCAGGCCAGGTATTCCATCGCGGCCAGGACCACCGGGGTTACCCTGAGGTCCACCTCCCCCGGGGCTGCCGGGGAAACCGGGACTTCCTCTGTCTCCTGGCAARCCTGTAATGCCCGGGCCAGGAAGACCGGAGTCTCCCTTCTCTCCATTGTTGCCTGAGTATCCTGCAACGCCGAGGATCAAGGACAGTGTCAGGACAGATTCTCACTTTCTGATCAGCATCTGTCCCTCAWATATGACATCACAGAAAGTCCATTTTGTCAAATGCAAAAAACAAAAAAATTCTGTCTTACGGAAATTTGAAGGACAATAAAGCTTTTTGAGTTTGACTTGTAGTGCTAGTGYAATCTAGTGACTATTCAACACATTGTAAAGGTCCCATATGTCAGTCCAGAATAAAATAACCTAATTGTATATCACTACCTCATAGCTGGAGTAATGTCACGCAGAACAGAAGTACAGTCCCTAAARCAATCAACCAATCACACAGAAATACAGTACCAATGAACCAATCAGCTGCCAAAAAGAGACTTCAGTTCAGATAGGCTGCGGTACAATACCTTTCTCGCCTTGAGGTCATGAGTTCAGAGAGCGGCAGGTAAGCAGGGCAAATGTTCAAAATGGAGCTGATGGAGCGGATTGGAGAAAGAGATGTGGGGACGGGGGGGGATGCTCTAGGTCTATCCAACATGACATACATGAGGAAAGAGCCTTCAGAACTGAGCCCTGGGTGGAGGTGACTGGTTAGTACGTTGTTTTGTGTACTAGCCAGGTAGAGGACAGTGTGAAGTTATTGGTGAGGTTTTGGCTTGAACCAGAAAGGTAAATTGTGTTTAAGAGTGAGGAGAACAAATACAGGAAAGGTAGACTTGTGGAATTGTGCGTTTGGGTGATAGCTGACAGCCAAACGTGTGGAATTGTGCGTTTGGGTGATAGCTGACAGCCAAACGTGTGGAATTCGCCAAAGAGACATCGACAACACGCAAAAGAAGAATAGAAAAAGATTGTTGTGAGGTGAGAAGACGAAGAAAGAGAGAATTCCCAAGATCAGGGTACGGTTACCGTCTGATGTTCCATCTCTGAGACAGGATCACCCATAGAGACATGCTATCGCCATGTTGACGTCATTCAGTGCTCAACAAATAAACCCTTTACAGGTGAACCACTTACAAACTGTTTGCAAACCCTTTGGTGCTCAAAAGCCTTGCAGTGGGGTGGTGTTACCTGCGTAATAACTAGTGTGACAACATAGCTTGAACCACATAGCCAGCCCACTGAGATACATCATTAACATTAATATAAGAGACCTTTGGGTGACCATGCACATAACACTGTGTGACTCAGACAATCCATTCTGGATAACACATATTCAGTCATCTCAAACACAAGATAACCTGGTAAAAACAACAAGATAACTATGTATTTTAAAATGCAGCATAAATATACATATTACATGGGTTTTCCTTTTGCATACGTTTAATATGATAACAATTCTTAGCATTGCATCTACAATATGGTGATACTAGAAGGTCTGCTGCAACCACATATAATTGCTACCAATCTCAATCAAATTCTATCACTCAATCTCCAATCAATATATCTATCAGAATTCATCTCTATCAATCTCAAATCTCAATCAATGCTAGCAATCTTAATCTCAATATCAGACTCAAACACTATCCATCTCTAATCAATCAGCTAGTCAACAGTCAGCTCTGTTCTGTTTGTTGTTATAAGGCTTACCTGGAGGACCCATAGGTCCTGGGGGTCCGACAGGGCCGGGGACACCCTGAGAGCCGATGTTGGGTGATCCTTGAGGGCCACGAGCTCCGGGTCTACCAGGGATACCAGAGTCACCTGGGAGACAGACAGGTACAGACCACACAATATAGCAATACCAACTAACTAGCTTGCGAATAAAATACTCTATTTCTGTAAGGATAATTTTTATTGACGATTCTCCATTGAGCATGCTTTAAGTCTAGAACTAAGCTTAATCTGTGTCTGTAAAAATCATCACAGAAAGAATTTGCCTAGATTATAGTATGATATTGTTGATGTATGAAGAGAGTATATAATAACATAGTCATCTTAAAAATGACTTTAATTCGAAACCACTGACACACACTTAATCAGTATACATTAGGTGACCGATGTGGGAATCAAACCCACTACGTCAGCGTTTCTAAGCGCCAAACTCCAGCCGACCACGCCATCAGAAGTTGGAACCGTACCTTTGGCACCAGGGCCGCCATCAAGGCCGGATCGTCCTGGCAAGCCGGGGTTGCCAGGGAAACCAGAGTCTCCTTTGGGCCCAGGGAATCCTTTATCTCCGGGCAAGCCTGGTGAGCCCTGGGGACCTGGCAGCCCGAAGCCTGGCTCTCCCTATCACACACACACAAAGAAAAACTTCAATGGATATACAAACACAGACAAATGTTAACAGAGACAACTGTGTCTGTCAGATAACTAGGTTTACATTTGTTGTTACCCTTCACCCGATCCTATGTTATCTAGTTTGGATTATTCATAGCTGTACATGAAATGACTGTAATTAAGTCCATATACAGTAGTGGGGATGTGGTAAGCAACTTAACTCCGGGTCCACCTGGCTGTCTGTCTCTAAAGTAGTAGAGTTAGTATGTATCTATAGTAGTAGTGTTAGTCTGTATCTATAGTAGTGGAGTTAGTATGTATCTATAGTAGTCTGTATCTATAGTAGTAGTGTTAGTCTGTATCTATAGTAGTATGTATCTACAGAAGTAGTGTTAGTATGTATCTACAGTAGTCTGTATCTACAGTAGTAGTGTTAGTCTGTATCTATAGTAGTAGTGTTAATCTGTATCTATAGTAGTAGTGTTAATCTGTATCTATAGTAGTAGTGTTAGTCTGTATCTATAGTAGTAGTGTTAGTCTGTATCTACAGTAGTAGTGTTAGTCTGTATCTATAGTAGTAGTAGTTTAGTCCTGTAATCTAAAGTAGTAGAGTTAGTATGTATCTATAGTAGTAGTGTTAGTCTGTATCTTATGTAGTCTGTATTATAGTAGTAGTAGTTAGTCTGTATCTATAGTAGTAGAGTTAGTTGTTAATCTATAGTAGTCTGTATCTTATAGTTAGTAGTGTTAGTCTGTATCTATAGTAGTAGTGTTAGTCTGTATCTATAGTAGTAGTGTTAGTCTGTATCTATAGTAGTAGGTTAGTCTGTATTATATGTAGTGAGTTAGTCTGTATCTATAGTAGTAGAGTTAGTCTGTATCATAGTAGTAGAGTTAGTCTGTATCTATAGTAGTAGTGTTAGTCTGTATCTATAGTAGTAGTGTTAGTCTGTATCTATAGTAGTAGATGTTAGTCTGTATCTATAGTAGTGAGTTAGTCTGTTTAAAGTAGTAGGTAGTTGTATCTATAGTAGTAGTGTTAGTCTGTATCTATAGTAGTCTGTATCTAAGTAGTGTGTAGTCTGTATCTATAGTAGTAGTGTTAGTCTGTATATAGTAGTAGGTTTAGTCTGTATCTTATAGTAGTAGAGTTAGTCTGTATCTATAGTAGTAGAGTTAGTCTGTATCTATAGTAGTAGTTAGTCTGTATCTATAGTAGTAGTGTTAGTCTGTATCTATAGTAGTAGAGTTTAGTCTGTATTTATAGTAGTAGAGGTTAGTCTGTATCTATAGTAGTAGTGTTAGTCTGTATACTATAGTAGTAGAGTTATGCTGTATCTATAGTAGTAGAGTTAGTCTGTATCTATAGTAGTAGTGTTAGTCTGTATCTATAGTAGTAGTTTAGTTGTACTATAGTAGTAGGTTAGTCTGTATCTATAGTAGTAGTGTTAGTCTGTATCTATAGTAGTAGAGTTAGTTGTATCTATCAGTAGTAGTGTTATTGTACTTATGTAAATGTATCTATGTTTGTAGAGTTAGTTCTGTATTCTTATAGTAGTAGTGTTAGTCTGTATCTATAGTAGTAGTTGTTAGTCTGTATCTATAGTAGTAGAGTTAGTATCTGTATCTATAGTAGTAGTTGTTAAGTCTGTATCTATAGTAGTATGTATCTAATAGAGTAGTTAGTCCTGTATCTATAGTAGTATGTTATGTCTGTATCTATAGTAGTAGAGTCAGTCTAGTATTGCTAAATAGTAGTTCTGTATCTATAGTAGTAGTGTTAGTTCTGTATCTAATAGTAGTATGTTAGTCTGTTATCTATTAGTAGTAGTGTTAGTCTGTATCTAAGTAGTTAGTAATGGTTAGTCTGAATCTACAGTAGTAGAAGTCGTTCTGTATTCTATAGTAGTCTGTATCTATAGTAGTAGAGTTACGTCTGTATCTATAGTAGTAGTGGTGTTAGTCTGTATCTATAGTAGTAGTGTTAGTCTGTATCTATAGTAGTAAGTTAGTATGTATCATATAGTAGTGTAATCTGTATTATATAGTTATGTATCTATAGTAGTAGAGTTAGTCTGTATCTATAGTAGTAGTGTTAGTTGTATCTATAGTAGGTAGGTTTAGTCTGTATCTATAGTAGTAATGTTTAGTCTGTATCTATAGTAAGTGTTAGTGTTATCTATAGTAGTTAGAGTTATGTCTGTATTATTAGTATAGTTAGTCTGTATTATAGTAGTAGATGTTAAGTCTGTATCTATAAGTAGTAGTGTATCTTATTAGGTAGTAGAGTTAGTCTGTTATCTTATTAGTAGTAGATAGTTTATCGTATCGTATATAGTAGTGTTAGTCTGTATCTATAGTAGTAGAGTTAGTGTATCTATAGTAGTTAGTGTAGTGTATTATGATATGTAGTCTGTATCTATAGTAGTAGTGTTTAGTCTGTATCTATAGTAGTAGTGTTAGTCTGTTCTATAGTAGTAGTGTTAGTCTGTATTATTAGTAGTAGTGTTAGTCTGTATCTATAGTAGTAGTGTTATGTCTGTATCTATAGTAGTAGTGTTAATTCATGTATCTATCTATGTATAGTGTTAGTATAGTTGTATCTATAGTAGTAGAGTTATCTGTAATCTATATGTAGTAGTGTTTAGTCTGTATCTATAGTAGTAGTGTTAGCTGTATCTATAGTAGTAGGTTTAGTCTGTATCTATAGTAGTAAGTGTGTTAGTCTTGTATCTTATAGGTAGTAGTGGTTAGTCTGTATCTATAGTAGTAGTGTTAGTCTGTATCTATAGTAGTAGAGTTAGTATGTATCTATAGTAAGTAGTGTAAGTCTGTATCTATAGTAGTATGTATCTATAGTAGAAGTTGTATCTTAGTAGTAGAGTTAGTCTGTATCTATGTAGTAGTTGTTAGTCTGTATCTATAGTATTGTTCTGTATCTACAGTAGTAGATGTTAGTCCTGTATCTATAGTAGTCTGTATCTACAGTAGTAGTGTTAGTCTGTATCTATTATGTAAGTCTGTATCTACTGTAGTATGAGTTTAGTCTGTATCTATAGTAGTATGGTATCTACAAAGTAGTAGTGTGTTATCTGTATCTATAGTAGTCTGTATTACAGTAGTAGAGTTAGTCTGTATCTATAGTAGTATTTAGTCCTGTACTATAGTAAGTAGTGTTAACTGTAATCTACAGTAGTAGTGTTAGTCTGTATCTATAGTAGTAGAGTTAGTCTGTATCTATAGTAGTAGTGTTAGTCCTGTATCTATAGTATATGTTAGTCTGTATCTATAGTAGTTATGTTAGTTAATGTAGTTAGTCTGTATCTATGTAGTCTGTATCTAAGTAGTAGTGTTAGTCTGTATCTATAGTATTATGTATCTATAGTAGTGTGTTAGTCTGTATCTATAGTAGTATGTATCTATAGTAGTAGTGTTATGTCTGTATCTATAGATAAAGTGTTAGTCGGTATCTATAGTAGTAGTAGTTAGTCTGTATCTATAGAGTAGTGTTAGTCTGTAATCTATAGTAGTCTGATCTATAGTAGTATGTATTATGTTCGCTATGTATCTATAGTAGTTAGTGTTAGTCTGTATCTATAGTAGTACTAGTGTTAGTCTGTATCATTAGTAGTA
>NW_019943365.1:97964-105737 GCF_002910315.2 Salvelinus sp. IW2-2015 | reverse complement strand
TATAGTAGTAGTGTTAGTCTGTATCTATAGTAGTAGTGTTATGTCTGTATCTATAGTAGTAGTGTTAGTCTGTATCTATAGTAGTGAGTGTTAGCTGTATCTATAGTAGTAGTAGTTAGTCTGTATCTATAGTAGTAGAGTTAGTCTGTATCTAATAGTAGTAGTGTTAGTTGTATCTATAGTAGTAGTGTTAAGTCTGTATCTATAGTAGTATGTATCTATATAGTAGTAAGTGTTAGTCTGTTATCTACAGTAGTATGTGTATCTTACAAGTAGTAGTGTTAGTCTGTATCTACAGTAGTAGTGTTAGTTGTATTATAGTAGTAGTGTTAGTCTGTATACTATAGTATAGTGTTTAGTCTGTATCTATAGTAGTAGAGTCAGTCTGTATCTACAGTAGTGGGTTGTACCTTAAGTTAGCTCCAGGTGCACCTGGCTGTCCGGGGAACCCGTCCACACCTGGTCTACCTGGACCTCCGGGACCACCTGGCAAACCAGGTGAGCCAGGGAATCCTGCATGCATGGACAGGTGAGATGACAGGTCAGTGATAATGATAATAGTATACTAATCTATAAGGCACTCCTGTAAAAAACTAAAATAACTCTGTGCTATGGTGCTAAGAGTGACCTTGTGGCTGTTCCATCCTGTGCGTCTGTCAGGGCCTTAAGCCTAGTCCTAGACCAAAAAGCATGTTCAATAGAGATTCTTCATTCAAAACGCTTCTTAGTCCAGGTCTAGGCTTAATCTGTGTCTGGGAAACTGGACCTTGGAGTTCGTATTATAACCATAAAGGTGAGGCTGTACCTGTCCAGGTATTTAGTGTTTACCTTTAGCTCCGGTGGGTCCTGGCAGTCCGATGCCAGAGAGGCCGGGATCACCCTTGGGACCTGGTGACCCGGGGAAACCGGGCTGTCCTGGCCCGCCGGGGTTACCTGTCGACACGTAAGTGAAGACTTAGTTTTGGCAAACATTTACAACACTACTACTAAGCAGTTCACTAGTGTGTATACCTCATAGAATTACATCAAATATTCCCCCAAACATCTGTCTGTTACCTCCATCATCATTCTGGATGAAAGCTAAACTACCAGTTCTATCCATCAAGGTAAGTGTAGACCTGTGCAGGTACAGGTGTTATCTACCTGGGTTTCCAGGTAGACCGGGGTCTCCATCCTGTCCTCGGGGTCCTGGGAGGCCCTTCTCTGCTATCGTCTGACCCGGCTCCCCTTTACCTCCTACAGGTCAGAGGTCAAGGGTCAGAGATTAGGGTGTTGGGGTACAAGAGTTGTAGTCATAGAAGAACAGCAGTTGTTGACATCGATGCCAGGCAAAGTTAATGGTAACCAGTTGTAGTCGTCGATGCCAGGTAAAGATAATGGTAACCAGTTGTAGTCGTTGATGCCAGGCAAAGATAATGGTAACCAGTTGTTGACATCGATGTCAGGCAAAGATAATGGGAACCAGTTGTTGTCGTCGATGCCAGACAAAGCTACTGGTAACCAGTTGTAGTCGTTGATGCCAGGCACAGCTAATGGCAAAATTGTGATAACGAAAATAACTAACACAACATCCCTGGACATATGTATCTCACTTTTATCAACATGTTAGACACTACATCCCTGGACATATGTATCTCACTTTTATCAACATGTTAGACACTACATCCCTGGACATATGTATCTCACTTTTATCAACATGTTAGATACTACATCCCTGGACATATGTATCTCACTTTTATCAACATGTTAGATACTACATCCCGTATCTCACCTGGTGCTCCAGGTGTTCCCGTTCTCCCTGAGACACCTTGGACACCCTTCTCTCCGGAGGGCCCCTGGGGGCCGAAGCCTGGGGATCCGATGGCACCCCTGTCACCTGGGAGACCCTGCGAACCGGGCTCGCCTGGAGGTCCTCGCTCACCCTTCACTAATAGAGATCCCTGCAGAGAGAGAGAGAGAGAGAGAGAGAGAGAGAGAGAGAGAGAGAGAGAGAGAGAGAGAAAGAGAGAGAGAGAAAGAGAGAGAGTGAGAGGTTAATATAGAATGCTATGTTGTGGGAGAGATGGATGGATGAATGGTTGGATGGAGGGAGGGATAGAGGTAAGGGAAAGGGGGATACCTAGTCAGTTGTACAACTGAATGTATTTAACTGAAATGGCTCTTCCACATTTAACCCTCTGAATCTTATCAGCTCGGGGATTCGATCCATCAACCTTTCGGTTACTGGCCCAATGCTCTAACCAGTAGGTAGGGGTAGGGATGGAGGGAAAGAGAAAAGCTGAAGGGATGGATGGATGAATGAATGAATGGATAGATGGATGGATGGTTGGATGGATGGAGGGAGAGGGGTAAGGATGGATGGATGGAAAGAGGGATAGAGTAAGGAGAAATGGAGGGAGTAAAGAACGGTTGGATGGGATGGATGGATGAAGGGAGGGAGGGATGAAGGGGAGAGAGAGGAAAACATTGCCACTCACAGATGTTCCTTTGGGTCCAGGAGCTCCAGGACCTCCATCGCGACCAGGTCTTCCGTCCAGACCAGGCAGGCCAGCGGGTCCTGGAAACCCTGTGTCTCCCTTGTCTCCGCCCACCCCATTCACATCAGTAGCCTCACCTGGGTCACCCTTCTCTCCTGGGAAACCAGGAGCACCCTGGGAACCGGGCAAACCCTGGGGGAGAGACGGATGGAGGAGAGAGAGATGGAAGGATGGGGGGGTCTGTTAGATACTCTATCAAGGCTATTATAGACACTTAGGGACAGTTTCCAGGACACGGATTAAGCCTTGACTAAAAAGCATTTTCAATGGAGATTCTCTAATTGGTGTCTGGGAAACAGGCCCTAAATTAGTCAGTCAGTCTCTAGGTTAGCCTACTATACCGTTATTCTAAGTGTAGACCCAGTTTCAAGCCAGTGTCAATATGAGCTAGGTGGGGCTAAATCCAATGTTCTTATGTTGAACAATAATACAATTCAAAACATTTGTCCCTAGAATTGTGTGGGTTTGAAAACAGGAAGTGGGGGTTTGAAAACAGGAAGTAGGAAATGAAAAGCAATAAGTACTTACAGAAGAACCTGAAGGCCCTGGACCGCCTGGGAATCCTCTGTCACCTTTAGCCCCTGGTCCTCCTGGTCCACCTGAGGGAGGAGGAGAGAGGGAGGAGACAGGGACAAGAGGAGGTGAGAGGAGAGAGGAGAGAAGGATGAGAGAGAGGTTTTATGTAGAGTATTGTGTTGCGGTGGCCTGCACATTGACAAATCAGCTGTCTGTTTTCTCCTCTCTACTTGGTCCAACCAGCTGAGGATATACAGAACCAGGTAGAGAGATAGGTGACCAGGTGAGAGGGGTGCAGTCTTACCTGGGAACCCAGGAGGTCCGGGAGGGCCTGGTGCTCCAGGGACACTGTTGCCTCTGGAGAAACAGTTAATGCAGGTGTCTCCCTTCTCACCTGAAACACAGACGGACAGACATGGATGTCAGACACAGTCCCAGTTTTGGCATCAACATCAATTATACATTAGTCAGGGATGGGGAGTAATAGATTACATGTAATCCGTGACATGTAAGGGATTACAAAAAACTGTAACTGTAATCCGTTACTTTACCAGCTAAAATATTGTAATCAGATTACAGATACTTTTTAAAAAACTAGATGATTACTTCGAGGATTACTTTTAAATTCAGAAAGGATGCTTGCTCAAATAAATCTTTGACACTTGTCTGTTTTCTCAATGACATTCAAATCAGCATTGAAAAAAGGAGCAAGTTAAAGTTTGTTCCACCTGAGCAAGTCTGACCACAACTCAGAGACCACTATGATGTCAGAGACCACTATGAGACCACTATGATGTCAGAGACCACTATGAGACCACTATGATNTCAGAGACCACTATGAGACCACTATGATGTCAGAGACCACTATGAGACCACTATGAGACCACTATGATGTCAGAGACCACTATGAGACCACTATGGATCACGGGAAAAAAAGCAGGAATAAGCTTTTGTAGGCCACAGTCCAAGCTATGTCTTCCAATGGTGCAACTGCTGTCTGCATCCAAAGATTATCCAACTTGGATAAACGCTTGGAAGTAAGGACAACAGCGATACGTAGGTTACACCACTGCTGTCATCCTTATTTAGCTATTTGTACCTTACGGTTTGTGGTTGATGTGGATGGCTGTTCACAAATCTAAATGTGTATTTGAACCCAATAATGGTTGAATTCAAGAAGTTTAAGCTGCTTATCAATCATTGTTTTTGAAACCAGTGGACAGGCAGTGAAGAATGCGCTCTTGCAACAGCTGCATAGTGCGTATGCCAGCCTATTGAATAAAATGGGACTTTTTTATAAATTAAATATATTAATGTAAAGATATAATTTAATTGTATTATTGTATGTAGTAGAAAGCGATGGGTTAGAAGAAGCCTACACAACCAACCCATAAAGTAAAACTTAACATCCATATATGGCCAGCTATGTAAACTTTAACATTGATTTATCCTGCAATAGATGTTCAATTGGTAACATACATTTTTGTCTTCTTCTAATGACTCTTAAGGGGAAAGTAATCTAAAAGTAACTGAATGTAATCAGATTACGTTACTGAGTTTGGGTGATCCAAAACTTAGGTTACAATTCTGGACAGGTAACTAGTAACTGTAACGGATTACATTTAGAAAGTAACCTACCCTGACATTAGTTAATTACTGTCCATGTTACTATGACAATACTCTGGAGGTAAACAACAGAGAACACCACAATTATATCAATAGAATATCGGCCATTTAGCTAAGGGAGAATGACTGGCCCCTCTCATTGAAGTTTGGGGTACTCCGGTCGGCCTTCAACTTGAGATACTCAATAAGAGGGGCCAGTCGTTCTCCCCTGGTCGCATCCTGCAACATCACTTCCTGGACCAGCTCAAACTGCGCACGTTATGTCTTGAGAATCSCCTCAGGAGACACCATTTTAGCAAACTGAAAGCGACTTGCTGATCTTCAAATGCGCCATTGAAAATGAATGGTGTAGAAAGTGGATAGAAAMTTGTRGTGTGTAAAACCATTCTATTTATGCCCAATAACACAGCCAGCCCACCTTAAAACACCAGCTTATGGGGGAGGGTTTCATAATGCAGTGTACTATCTATACTGTAGTTATATACAGTATTTAGCTGCTATTTATAAACTTTTAAAATAATAATTGCACATCAAATAGCCTAACAATGAGGAAAAAAGTAGTCGCCTTGAGGATAATTCAGCCGCTATTTATTGTTGAACTCGGGTATGAACCACATTTTTTGTTYAAGATAATCATCTGTTTGTATCTGGCAATTTATTGGCTGTTCAGTTTCCAGACGACCTGTCCCCAGAGCATCCTATACAGTTAATATCTTTCCGTAACGTGTTGAGGCAGGCATTTAAGGAGAATGAGAGGCTCAATGAAAGATGTTACAGAACTGCTGTATTTGAAACACCACTCCCTTCGACCCAGTTTACCTGATGTTGCTACGGCAATCAAGCTGCTTTTAATCATCCCTGTAACTGTCTCTTCTGCAGAGAGATTGTTTTCTAAACTAAAACTCATAAAGGAAAACCTAAGAAGCATTAAGCCAGTGCACATAGAGAGAAAGAGAATGTTTTTTTGTTTGTGGTCCTATCTCKCTCTCTCTTTCTCTCTTTCTTGCTGTCTCTCTCTCCGACCCACCTTCTTTCTATATCTCTCTCTCTCTCTGACTCTTTTTCACTCGCTCTCCGACCCACCTTTCTGTCCGGTCTCTCCTTGGAATCCTATATTCCCCTGTTGTCCTGGTAACCCGGTGGCCCCTCCTATACAGTTAATACCCCCATTGGAGACCCCTGGGGGCCCAGGAGGTCCTGGAGGTCCCTGCAGACCAGGGGCGCCACCTCGTCCTGGGTTCCCGGGGATGGAGATGGCTGGCTGGCCCTCGTCTCCCTTCTGGCCCCTCTCTCCTGGGAAGCCTGGTAACCCGGGGTCAGGCTGGCCCTCTTCACCTCCGATACCTGTGGTTCCTGGTTGACCTGGAGGACCCGAGAGACTGGGGAGGAAGGGGTCAAAGGGGAATGATCATGAAACTGGTTCCCAAGCCGCTTAAAGTAGAGTGCTGAATCTAGGACGCAGGTCCTCTGTGTTCATATACTTTTATTCATTATAATCTGACAAACTTTATGAATATAGAGTACTACCAGGTTGTCCTCTGTCTCCTTTCCTTCCTGTCTCCCCAGGACGCCCAGGATCTCCTTTAGGCCACACTGTAGATGGACCATTGCTTCACCTGCTATATATGGGATACAAAGGTTTAGTATGCACCATATAGTGGTCAAGTCTAATACTGCACTGTCTGTAGTCCCACTGGTCATCTTGTAACAGTAATGTGAATATAATTGTTAGTATCACCATCCTAGTGTTCACAGTCTAATACTAACACCCGCTTTAGTCTGACAAACTTGGTCCAATGTTAAAGCAGATTTGCTTGGATATCTGGAACGTGGACCCGGAGGCTCCGTATGGAGGGTGGACCCGGAGGCGCCGTATGGAGGGTGGACGGCGGCTCCGTATGGAGGGTGGACCCGAGGCTCCCGTAAGGAGGGTTGACCGGAGTATCCGTCATGGAAGGGTTGGTCAGGAGGCCCGTATGGAGGGTGGACAGGAGGCTCCGTACGGAGGGTGGACCGGAGGCTCCGTACGGAGGGTGGACAGGAGGCTCCGTATGGAGGGTGGACGGAGGCTCGTATGGAGGCGTGGACAGGAGGCTCCGTTGGAGGGTGGACCGGAGGCCGCGTATTGGAGGGTGGACAGGAGGCCTCCGTATGGAGGGTGGACCGGAGGCTCCGTTGGACGGGCGGGGTTCGTATGAGGACAGGAGGCCCTTCCGTATGTGAGGGTGGAGCGCGGAGGCTCGCGTACTGGAGGGGGTGGACGTCTACGAGGTGACGGGCTCGTATGGAGGGGTGGACAGGAGGCTCCGCTAAGGAGGGTGGACGGAGGCTCGCGTATGGAGGGTTTTGGAAAACAGAGCCTCCGTCTGGAGAGTGGACCCGGAGGCTCCGTAATGGAGGGTGGACAGGAGGCTTCCGTTGGGGGTGGACCGGAGGCCTTCCGTATGGAGGGTGCCGGAAGGGCTCCCCGTTACGGAGGGTGGAACAGGAGGTGGCTCCGTATGGAGGGTGGACCGAGGCCTCCGTTACGGAGGGTTGGACCGGAGGCCTTCCGTATGGAGGGTGGACAGGAGGGCGCCGTTTGGAGGATTGGGACCCCCCCGGGGGAAAAGGCTTCCGTATGGAGGGTTGTGATGCCAATTGCGGAGTCCCTCTGGAGGCTTGAGGAGGCCAAATCAGCTCTGGTAAAGGCCGATGCCCGTGCACCCTCACAAAATGTTTGTAACAAATGCAGAGGTCCCCTCCTTATATCTCCTTTATACCTTTAGCCATTGGGACCATGATTGATTGACTGGTAGGTGGGGCCTTGTTCATTCCTTTTATAAACCAAACCTCACTTCCCCCTTGAACGAACACTTTTCCTTGTCGCCAAGGGTTTTACATTGCCATCTATGGTCACAGTTCTTTATACTACGGCTGCCAAGAGTCTTAGAGGAGGTTTTTTATCTGCCAATGTCGGGTTTACCATTGCCATCTAGTGGTCAAATGTCTCAAAATATGGGAGGGCCACCAATTGGTCCCCAGTAAAGACACACAAGATTCTGGGTTTGTGTACGCAGCTGAATTGAAATTACATAACATAGATATATTACTC
>NW_019943365.1:78017-97939 GCF_002910315.2 Salvelinus sp. IW2-2015 | reverse complement strand
CAGAAACTAGATCCAGCAGTATGACTGTGCCCAAGAGAGTCAGAACATGTATGACAAAAAACCCCACTGAGTCGGACAATGCTCCGAAAGTATTTTGGAGTGGGTCGTGGACTTTTCCATGTAATATTGAAGCTCACCAAAAATGTGAATATTGCTCGACCATGCTACCAAATCCGATAGGAATTCAGCGAAGTCATGAGAACATAATACATACATAACATATACGGCCCAGGAGCCTGCAGCAAAGTAGCTATAAAAGTGATTGAGTATCGCTAGCAAGAGTCATGACTAGAAGCTACAAAGATGAAACATAATCGTATTTGTTTAAATTGAATTTGCTTCGTAAATGTTAGCAAACACCTTCGCTTGCGCGCGATTCTCGGGCATATGATCACTAGTGTACACAGAGCAGAGACCTCATTTAACACTAAATTCATCAGCTCTGAACCATTTCATCACGCCAAGACACAAAGTGAGCGGATCTAACATAAGTAGCCCTATTTGAATATGCCAAATATCACAATCTCTTTCTCTTTATTCCACACCCCATGTTTAGTTTTGCCCAACTTAGTCGAGCACAACACGGTCTCAAATGGATAGCCACTGCAGCGACTACACTGACTCTGCTATGCAGACTCCACAAGCGGCAGCGCCCCTAACAGCCTGCTGCCTGCCGCACCCTATCTCATTGTGCGAGCTAGGGTAAAGCCCGTCCAATTATCTAACACATCTCTATCTTTTCGGAGCGGGATGAAAACAGTTTTCAACCAAAACAAGCTGAACGTTGGAGCTTTGCTATTAGAGCTCATCCACCTGCCGACGTCCAAAATATTTCCGAGACTTTACACAGCCTCAAACTGCCTTCCCAACCTGGACATCTAGTATGTTTCTGTGGACTGTCCAGACTTGTCCAGCAGCATGCTCCAGACCTGCTGACATCCAGTATGTCTCGTAGCGACTGTCCCACTTTGTCCCCAGCAAGCCTTGTACCCAGCACATGGCTATCCAGTATGTCTGTAGGACTGTCCAGACTTGTCCCAGCAAAAAGCTGGCATCCCAGACCTGTGACATCAGTATGTTCTTTTTTTTGTCTTTTTTTTTTTTTTTTTTTTTTTTTCTATGTGAACTAGTCAGACTTGTCCCAGGCAGCTTCCGTTCCAGACATTGACATCCAGTATGCTTCTAGTGACTGCCCTGTCCCAGACTTGTCCCCAGGCCAAGCTCGCGTCCCAGACATGCTGACTTCCCCCAGCAAAAATATGTTCCCTTTTTTTTTTTCTGACTGGTCCTCAGACTTTCCCCAGGCAAGCTCTTCCCAGACATGCTGACTTCAGTATGTTTGTCACTGACCGCAATATAAGAATTGGCAACTTTTAGAATTAGAATATTTTTCAAATCAACATATCAGTTATATCCAGCTACACATTTGTTCCTTGAATTTGGAGAACGAAACATTTTGCGGTTGCAGAATGTTTCTAAGCGTAATCATTAAAGCTGTTCCTGAGTTTTATTACATTCTGAGAACGCAAATTATAAATTATTTGAAGGTAATGTTCATAAACTTTAGCTAAGTTAACTGTTTTGAACTCAAATTACACATATACATTACATTTGCCTTAGTGGAAAAGGCGTTAATCATGCAAACACAATAATCTTTTTATATTAGCATCACTGAGATTCAAACCTAGGATTTCTGTTCTCTATTCATGAATCATCCCACTGCACCACCAGATGATTAGATATGCCTGTTTTTAACTCATGCAAAAACATCTGTACATTTGAGTCTATTCAAACAACCCATTTCAAAGAAACAACACTCTTTCAGATCAAGGTGGCCAATACATATGTTTATAGTTAAACTTTCTGTTAAACTAGCAAGTCAGTTAAAAACAAATTTCTTATTACCAATGCATGCCTCCACCATACACCGGCCAAACCCGGGGACGCAACTCTGCGCCCAATTGCGCCACCGCCTTATGGGACGCCTACTTCACTACCGTTCTTATATTAATGCCGTGCGCCAACACAACTGAACACCTGAACACACTTAACAAGATAGAGAGAGAGATGGAAAAAAAATTTTGTTATGCTGAGAGATGGAGATATAGGTTTTGAATTGCCCCATTTTAGAATGTTCATGGAATGTACAATGTTTCTTGAAGTTTTTATGAAAGTTTCTTAATGCTTACTGAGAACCATGAACTTTAAAATAGAACCATGCAGCAAACATGAGATAACATTATGCCCCTCAAGTACTGAAATCCCACCTAAGCAAAGCATATGGCTTCTCAGAACTTATGTCTAGCTCGATTCCTGCAATTTCACAGAACATTGGTTTTCCTAACCGTAGACAACCATCGCCTCTAAAAACATAGCTTCTTCAGAACGCTTATGTCCTAACTGCTTAAGAACTATCCACGTAAATTTGTTTTTTTTGCGTCATTATAACATTTTATATTCTATCAATAGCTTATATATTCTAAATAAAGCTGTTAATGCTTTTGTATTGTAATACAAGTTGTGAGCCAATTTTGTGGTCGTTCCGGCCCTCCTCGTCTTCCTGGTCCTAGCGTGAGTTGCTTACACACTGAATATATGTAACATATCTATCTCAATACCTCGCTACCCTACACATCAACCCCCCCCCCCCGTACTGGTACCCCGTATATATAACAATTATCGTTACTCGTGTGACTATTTATTCCTTGTTTAATTATATTTCTCTCTGTTATTGTGGGAAGGCCTGTAAGTAAGCCATTTCACTGCTTAGTCTACACCTGTTGCCGCTTATGAAGCATGACTGCCACAAAACAATTATTTGATTTGAAGACAGTAATACTTCTTCTTGTATCTTCTTCACAGCGGCAAACATGGTTGAACTTCCAACGCGCCTCCCAAAGGAGATAAGCGTACGAACCGCCCAGAAGAACTGTCATCAGTGGTGGTAACGCAATCCGCACTCCTGAATACTGATGTGCTTGTGTTGTGTAGTGCTGGTTGTGTGTGTGGTGTGTGTGTGTGTTGCTGTTGTGTGGCGTGGGTGTGGTGGTGTGTTGTGTGTGCTGTGTGTGTGGTTCTGTGATGCGTGTGTGGTAGGCGTATTCAGGTCAGCAAGTCCTCCCGCGACCACCAGGACAAGTTGGCAGCAAACAAGACCCTCAGTGTCAAGTATTCAGAAAGAAGAAACGGTAATATCCTACATTACACATTTCCCCTGATTGATCAGCAATTTCCTTCAGTTTTTTTTTTACCTCAGCAACTCCATAGAGTTACATAGAATTACTGAATAGAGCATCTCTATAAAACTCATTATAAAACATCTGCATCGTCATAAGCTTTTTAATTGTCACTTGATAAACATCAATAGTGCTTAGTAGCCTTCTATTAATGCATGTAATGTAAACTGACATCCATTAGTGGGCTCCTGTTTGCTGTAACTCCAGTGTTCCCAAACGTGAAATCAGAACCCATGTCCGGAACTCCCATGTAATCTTAAATATTAATTAACTTTTTCTCTTCAAATGGGTATAGACTACCCACCTTCTAGCTGTCAACTAACGACCTCTTACACTATAAAATGCCACTTTCCTGTCATATTATGCTTTGCGGCAGCCTTGTGACCTGTAATATCATTTTTCCAAGTGGTCCCTGCGGATTTTCTAGCTAGATCAGTTTGCTTCTGTCCACTAAACGTTTAGGAACCCCTCTGAACTGGACTGGCGCCCATAACGTCTGTTATGACATGTATGTAAACGTTGAGAAACCCTGCTGTAACCTGCAGACCTGGGCCCAGTAAATTTCTGTTATGACATGTAACGTTAAACGTTAGTAGGAACCCCTGCTTAACTGGCGGGCCCAGTAACTTCTGTTATGACATCCTAACGTAAACGTGTAGCAACCCTGCAGTAACCTGCACTGGCCCAGTAACTAAAATTCTTTATGACATGAACAGTAAACGTTGTAGGAACCCCTGCTGTAACTACGCACTGCGCCCAGCTAACTTCTGTTAGGACATGTAACGTAAACGTTTATCGTAGGAAACCCCTGCTGTAACCTGACTGCCTAGTAACTTCTGTTATACATGTAACGCTAAACGTTGTAGAAACCTCTGCTGTAACTGCGACTGGCCCATACTTCTGTTATGACAGTAATGAAATGCGCCAGCTGTAAGTGTAACTATACGCTCTACTGGCCTCGATTTTCATCAAAATGTTCAACACCAGGCTGATGCAAGCACCATCATATCCTTTAAATCCCCTATAAATGCAACTCTCATAATGACCAGTAGAGGAAGCATTTACCTTAGTTATAAAACTACATTAAAAACCTAACTAACCTTTGTTATCTCTTGTACTGTGTTTGAAAGTTAGTTGTATTACTTACAACTGTTTTGTTTATTTCTTTAAAAGCGTTAGATATCTTTATTGACATTTTATGCATTCTAAGACTATGATGAAAACATTTTTTCTTCTTATTTACTTCTTAACATCAAACTTTTATTGTTGTTTCTGCTCGTTGCCCAGTGATCAAGGTTACCTGCGATCCACCTTGGTGCATCCTGTTATCCTAGACCCCCTATGCTAGTATCACTCACTATCAATCACATCTACCAGTGTCTTCATACTAACATCCACGTTTGAACATCTTGTTTCTATACACCTATATTTATCTGTTTCGAACAACACTGTAAATAAATTGCATCTCTATTGAATTCTCCCAAACACTTCCTAAAACCAGGAAGCCTGTCCAGCGATTAAGAGAAGGGGCGGGATGTCGCGGAGCTCAGGGGTTCGGGGAGCGACGGAGACGGTGGGCCAGAGAGAGAGACAGAGAGGACAGAGACAGAGAGAGACAGAGAGAAGAGGCGAAGAGACAGAGAGAGAAGAGAAGAGAGAAGACAGAGACAGAGACAGAGACAAGACAGAGAGAGAGAGAGAGAGACCAGAGATAGAGAGAGAGAGAAACAGAGAGGGAGAGAAGAGGAGAGGAAAGAAAGGAGAGAGAAGAGAGAGAGAGAGAGAGAGAGAGGAGGGAGTGATAATGTGTTTTTGTTTGTGCTATGTGCACTGGCTTACTGGAGGGAGGGGAAGAGGCAGAGGTAGATGTTGACAGATCATTCATATACAGCGGACATACAGACAGACAGACAGCTGTCTATTAAACTGTTGTGGAACTGTATCTGACAAGCTGTTGACTGGAGGCTAGAACCATATCAATAGAATGAATAGAATCATCCTAGTTCTGTATGAAGAACTCACAGGGAATCCAGCAGGACCTGGGTCTCCATCCTTCCCTGGTTTGCCCCGTTTGCCTGCTTCTCCGTTTTCTCCTTTCTCTCCCTTCAAACCACCAGATGAACCCTACAAACCCAACATTTGTCAGACACACACACAACCATTGATTGATTGATTGATTGATTGATTTGATATAATAGGGTCTTGCATTATTCAGATCCTCAACCCACATGGTCTTATATGACACTTGTGATTCATAGAGCACATTATTTACAGTGTGTTACAAAATATAGGTGTATAGAAACACAGATGTATCAAAACGTAGATATATAGTATGACAGACACTGAGTAAAAATGTAGGTATATAATGTGATTGATAGTGAGTGATACTCACAGGGGGTCCAGGATAACCAGGATCACCAGGTGGACCAGGTAAACCTTGATCACCCTGGCAACGAGTAAAGAAACAACAATAACAAGTTGWTGTTAACAAGAAATAAGAAGAAACAAAATGTTTTCATCAATAGTCTTAGAATCAAAACAATGTCAATAAAGATATCTAACCTTTTAAAGAAATAAACAAAATGTATATAAATAAATATATATTTTAAAAACAGTTGTAAGAATACAACAACTTTCACAACACAGTACCAAGAGATAACAAAGGTTAAGTTACGTTTTTAAATGTACGTTTTATAACAAGGCTAAATGCTTCCCTCTACTGGTCATTATGAGAGTTGCATTTATAGGGGATTTAAAAGGCATGATGGTGCTCATCACCTGGTGTTGAAACATGATAAAATACGAGGCCCAGTAGAGCGTATAGCTTTACACTTACAGCTGGCCATTTACATTACATGTCATAACAGAAGTTACTGGGCAGCTTCATTACAGCAGGGGTTTCCTACAATGTTTACGTTACATGTCATAACAGAAGTTACTGGGCCAGTTCCAGTTACAG
The DNA here is from genome assembly GCF_002910315.2 of Salvelinus sp. IW2-2015. Classification (NCBI taxonomy): domain Eukaryota; kingdom Metazoa; phylum Chordata; class Actinopteri; order Salmoniformes; family Salmonidae; genus Salvelinus; species Salvelinus sp. IW2-2015. Next base: position 91,744 of record NW_019943365.1, on the reverse strand, counting down.
CAGGGTTCCTACAACGTTTACGTTACATGTCATAACAGAAGTTTCTGGCCAGTTTCAGTTAACAGCAGGGGTTCCTACAACGTTACGGTACATGTCATAACAGAAGTTACTGGGCCAGTTCAGTTACAGCAGGGGTTCCTACAACGTTTTACGTTACATGTCATAACAGAAGTTACTGGGCCCGTTCAGTTACAGCAGGGGTTCCTACAACGTTTACTGGACACAACCCCAAACTGACACTAGAAAATCCCAGGGACCCCACTTTGGAAAAATTATATTCACAGGTCACACAAGCTGCCCCAAAGCATTAATAATGACAGGAAAGTGGCTTCTTATAGTGTAAGAGGTCCTTAGTTGACACTAGAAGGTGGTAGTCTATACCCATTTTGAAGACAAAAAAAATTCTTAATTTGTTTAAGATTACAGGAGTTCCACATGGGTTCCTGATCTCACGTTTGGGAACCACTGAGTTCAGCCAACAGGAGCACACTAATGGATTGTCAGTTTACATACATGTCATAATAGAAGCACTAACCACTATTGATGTTTATCAAGTGACATTAAAAAGCTTATGACGATCCAATGATAATGAGTTTATAGAGATCCTCTATTTCAGTAATTTCATGTAACTCTATGAGTTTCTGAGGTAAAAAAAAACCTGAAGGAATTCCTGATCAATCAGGGGAAATGTGTAATGTAGGATATTCACCGTTTCTCCTTTCTGAATACTTGACACTGAGGGTCTTGTTGCTCCCCAACTTGTCCTGGTGGTCCGGAGGGACCTTGCTGACCTTGAAATACCCTACACACACACACACACTCCACACCACACACACACACACACACACACACACACACACACACACACACACACACAACCCACACACACACACACACACACACCACACACACTCACAACACACACCACACCACACACGACACACAATCAGTATTCAGGAGGCCATTCGTTGACCACCCACTGATGACAGTTCTTCCCTTGCGGTTCCTACCTTATCTCCTTTGGGACCTTGGAAGTTCAACCCCATGTTTCCCTGTAGAAGAAGAACAAGAAGAACGTATTACTGTCTTCAAATCAAATCAAATTGTATTTGTCACATGCTTCATAAGCAACAGGTGTAGACTAACAGTGAAATGCTTACTTACAGGCCCTTCCCAACAATACAGAGAGAAATAATAATAACACAAGGAATAAATACACAACGAGTAASGATAACTTGGTTATATATACGGGGTACCAGTACTGAGTGGATGTGTAGGGGTACGAGGTAATTGAGATAGATATGTACATATATTCAGTGTGRAAAGCAACTCACCTTAGGACCAGGAAGACCAGGAGGCCCGGAACGACCCTACAAAATGGCACACAACTTTATTAACAACACATTAACAACTTTATTAAGAAAATATATAACTATTGATAGAATAATAAAATGTTATAATGACGCAAACTACGTTGGATCAGTTCTTACKCAGTTAGCACATAACGTTCTGAGAACCATATGTTTCTTAGAGCGTGGTTGTCCTACGGTTAGGAAAAACCAATGTTCTGTGAAATATGCAGGAAACCCAGCTAGCACATAACGTTCTGAGAACCATATGTTTCTTAGGTGGGAATTTCAGTACTTCAGCATAATGTTATCTACATGTTTCCTCATGGTTCTATTTTAAAGTCATGTTCTCAGAACATTAAGAAAACTTTCCATAAAAACCTCAAGAAAACATTAGTAACATTCCATGAACATTCTAAGAATGCAATTTCAAAACATATATCCTCCATTCTCAGCATCAACAAAACTCTCTCTATCTTGTTAAGTGTGTTCAGGTGTTCAGGTGTGTTGGCCGCACCCATTAATATCACAACCGGTAGTGAATAGGCGTCCCATAAGGCGGTGCACAATTGGCCCAGAGTCGTCCGGGTTTGGCCGGTGTAGGCCATCATTGTAAATAAGAATTTGTTTTTAACTGACTTGCCTAGTTAAAAAAGTTTAAATAAAAAATATGTATTGGCCACACCTGATCTGAAAGAGTGCTTGTTTCCTTTGAAATGGGGTCTGTTTGAATAGACTCAAATGTACAGTTTTGCATGAGTTAAAAACACATACTAACTCAATCCTGGTGGTGCAGTGGGATGGATTCCATGAATAGAGAACAGAAGATCATAGGTTTGAATCTCAGTGATGCTAATATAAAAAATAATTGTGTTTGCATGATTAACGCCTAAGCAAATGAATGTATATGTGTGATTTGAGTTCAAAACAGTTAACTTAAGCTAAAAGTCTTATTGAAACATTACCTTCAAATAATTTATAATTTCCGTTCTCAGAATGTTAATAAAACCTCCCAGGAACACTTTAATGGAACCATAGAAAAACATTCTGCAACCAAAAATGTTCGTTCCCAGAACTTCCAAGGAACCAAATGTGCTAGCTGGGATATAACTGAATGTCTAGAATTTGAAAAATATTCTAACTTCTAAAAGTTGGCCCAATTCTTAATATTCGGCAGTGACAAACACTACTGGAAGTCACATGTCTGGGAACGCGTGCTGGGGACCAAGTCTGGGAGCAAGTCCCACAGAACATACTGGAAGTCACATTCTGGGACCAGCTTGCCTGGGGACAAGTCTGGGACCAGTCCACAGATATTTCAACTGGATGTCACATGTCTGGGACCCAGCTTGCCTGCGGACAGTCTGGCGACCAGTCCACTTATATTTACTGGATGTCACAGGTCTGGGGACCAGCTTGCCTGGACAAGTCTGGGACCAGCTCCCACAAGAACATACTGAAGCACATGTCTGGGGGACCAGCGTGGCCTGGTGGACAATTGGGACCAGTCCCACAGGAAATACTGGATTGTCACATTCTGGGACCAGCTTTCCGGGACAAGTCTGGAACCTAAGTCCCACAGAAACATTACTAGATGGTCTACAGGTCTGGGAACAGTTTGACTGTGTAAAGTCCCTCGGAAAATATTGGACGTCACAGGTGATGAGCTCTAAAGCAAAGCCTCACAACTCACTTGTTGGTTGAAAACTGTTTTCATCCCCTCCCAAAAGATAGAATGTGTAGATAATTGGACAGGGCTTTAACCCCTCTAGCTCCACAATGAGATAGGGTGCAGGCCAGGCAGCAGGCTGTTAGCCAGCCTGCCAGCTTAGTGGAGTCTGCCACTAGCACAGTCAGTGTAGTCAGCTCAGCTATCCCCATTGAGACCGTGTCTGTGCCTCGACCTAGGTTGGGCAAAACTAAACATGGCGGTGTGGAATAAAGAGAAAGAGATTGTGATATCTCATATCTCAAAATAGGGCTACTTAATGTTAGATCCCTCACTTTTGTGATTGGCGTGACTGAAACATGGTTCAAGCCTGATGAATTTACTGTGTTAAATGAGGTCTCTGCTCCTGGTTACACAAGTGATCATATCCCCCGAGAATCCCGCAAAAGCGAAGGTGTTGCTAACATTTACGACAGCAAATTTCAATTTACAAAGAAAAATACAGAATCTTTTCATCTTTTGAGCTTCTAGTCATGACATCTATGCAGCCTACTCAATCACCTTTTATAGCTACTTTCTGCAGGCCTCCTGGGCCGTATATGTATATGTATGTATARGTTCCTCACTGACTTCCCTGAATTCCTATCGGATCTTGTAGACATGGCAGACAATATTCACATTTTTGGTGACTTCAATATTCACATGGAAAAGTCCACAGACCCACTCCAAAATACTTTCGGAGCCATTGTCGACTCAGTGGGTTTTGTCCAACATGTCTCTGGACCTACTCATTGCCACAGTCATACTCTGGATCTAGTTTTGTCCTGTGGAATAAATATTGTGGATCTAAATGTTTTTCCTCATTATCCTGGATTATCAGACCACCATCTTATTACGTTTGCAACCYCAACAAATAATCTGCTCAGACCCCAACCAAGGATCATCAACAGCCGTGCTATAAATCCTTGGACAACCCTAAGATACCTAGATTCCCTTCTAGATTTCCTCCATCTAACCAGGGACGTTAGAGGACAAAAATCAGTTAATCACCTAACTGAGGATCTAAATTTAACCTTGCGCAATACCCTATATGCAGTCGCACCCCTAAAAAACAACGACATTTGTCACAAGAAATTAGCTCCCTGGAAATTTTCGAGCTCTGAAGCAAGTGTCCAGAAAAATTGTAACGGAAATGGCGCTCCACCAAACTGGAAATCTTCCGACTAGCTTGGAAAGACAATATCGTGCAATATCAAAGAGCCCTCAATGCTGCTCGATCTTCCTATTTTTCCAACCTAATTGAGGAGAAAGAGAACAATCCAAAATMAACTAAAAAGCAGCATTCCACAAGAGAGGATGGCTTTCACTTCAGCCGTGATGAATTCATGAACTTCTTCGATGAAAAGATCGTGATCATTAGAAAGCAAATTACGGACTCCTCTTTGAATCTGTGTGTTTCTCCAAAGCTCCGTTGTCCTGAGTCTGCACGGAACTGCCAGGAACTAGGATCAATGGAGAAAATAGTCATGGCCTCTAAACCMTCAAGCTGCATACTGGACCCTATCCCAACTAAACTACTGAAAGAGTTACTTCTTCAGTGACCACAGAGAGTCAGGACACCCGTTTAACATCCCATCTGAAAGACAGCACCCTACACAATGTCCCTAATCACTGCCCTGGGGCATTGAGAAATTATTGTTTAGACCAGAGGAAAGGGTGCCTCCTACTGGCCCTCCAACACCACTTCCAGCAGCATCTGGTCTCCCATCCAGGACCAATCCTGCTTAGCTTCAGAAGCAGGCCAGCAGTGTGGTATGCTCCCTGTAAATTCTCTCTCTCTTCTTTCCCTCCCAGAGGACCTGATTCCTAGGACTATGCCTTTGGACTACATGGCCTGATGACTCCTGGCTCTCCCCAGTCCACCTGGTCGCGCTGCTGCTCCAGTTTCAACTGTTCTGACTGTGGCTATGGAACCCTGACCTGTTCACCGGATGTGCTACCTTGTCCCAGGACCTGCTGTTTTCGACTCTCTCTCTCTCTCTCTCTCTTTCTCGCACCTACTGTCTCCACCTCTGAATGCTCGGCTATGAAAAGCCAACTGACATTTACTCCTGAGGTGCTGACCTGTTGCACCATCAACAACCACTGGGATTTGACCCTGCTGGTCATCTATGAAAGTGTGAACATCTTGAAGAACAATCTGGCCTTAATGGCCATGTACTCTTATAATCTCCACCCAGCACAGCCAGAAGAGGATTGGCCACCCCTCAGAGCCTGGTTCCTCTCTAGGTTTCTTCCTAGGTTCTGGCTTTTCTAGGGAGTTTTTCRTGGCCACTGTGCTTCTACATCTGCATTGCTTGCTGTTTGGGGTTTTAGGCTGGGTTTCTGTACAGCACTTTGTGACATCGGCTGATGTAAAAAGGGATTTATAAATACATTTGATTGATTGAGGTCTGGGACCAGTTTGACTGTGTAAAGTCCCTCAGAACATACTGGATGTCATAGGTCTGGGACCAGTTTGATTGTGTAAAGTTCCTCGGAACATAAAGGACGAGTGCCTGTTGTCAATAACATGATTTGGGATGTTACTGTACTGTACCGCATAACCTCTGGGYCCGGGAGGGCCGGTAGGACCGGACAATCCCGAGGGGCCTTGGTCACCCTAGAAACAAGACAGACACCAAACGTTACACAATGACCTCTGGGTTGAAAGACACAGGTTTACATCTCCCATAATGGTTTACCATTTGTTTGATTGATTGATTCTGAAAATCCAAATATGACCAATATATTATATTAGCCTACTATTTGATAAAACCAATCACTTGACAAAATCTAATTAAGGTTCTCTTTTATCTGTCTAAATACAGACTTTAGAATTGTAGGTCAGTTAAAATCAGTTGAGTTCAAAGTGGGTCTATGGTTGTATAGAATACTCACAGGAACTCCGGGCAGGCCAGGCAGACCTACACCTCCTTTCTGTCCGAAACGGTCATCTGTGAAAACATCACCTGGGTCTCCCTGTGGAGACAACCGAAGGTTAAAGCGGAACCCATCARACATTGAGGTCGTATTCATTAGTGTACTCCATAGCACGTATTAGATACACTGTTGTTTCCTAGTGAATTATATGAGCCAGTACTTAATCTAAAGAGGACAACAGTTTGACAAATACAGTAGTTACCTTTTGTCCTGGAAAACCAGGTGGACCCTGAAGAGGAGGGAGACGAGAAAAATGGGATACATTTTAAAGTCTCATTAGTTTAAAGTTTAATCTTCCAAATTTTCTCAGAGAGACATGAGAGAGACGACACCGTGTGTGTAAGGTACTCACCAATCGACCCTCCAGTCCGGGGAAGCCTGGACTTCCAGGGAATCCTCGCTCACCCTGAGAAGAGATAGAATTAAAGCTGCTATACAGTATGTGACTTTTTGGGCAACCTGACCAAATTCATATAGAAATATGAGTATAGATATGTCATTCTCATTGAAAACAAGTCCAAGCAGCGGTAGATATGTTCTATGTGTGCGATTTCTATGTTTCCCTGTTCTCAAGGTTTGTTTTTGCATCTTTTACTTTGGGTTTTGTACACCAGCTTCAAACAGCTGAAAATACAATATTATTGTTTAAGGAAAATATATTTCACAGCAGTTTAGATGGTACAATGATTCTCTACTCAATGACGGCTTGTTTTGTGAAATAAACTGAAATTAGGCAAACCACTACAATTTTAGCAACCAGGAAATGGCGGAGCGATTTCTGCATATTGCACCTATAATCATTTTAATTTTGCATCAACAGTCTTCAGCCCATTGGTTACTTTTCCAATATGCTATATGCTTTGACTCAGTAGCCTTACAAGCGCAGATAATAGCAGAGTTCTGCCATCTAGTGGCCAGGTGTGATACAACACCACAGATCATTGCAGAGTGCTGRCATCTAGTGGCCAGGTGTGATACAACACCACAGATAATAGCAGAGTTCTGCCATCTAGTGGCCAGGTGTGATACAACACCACAGATCATAGCAGAGTGCTGCCATCTAAAAATAGTAACCCACCTTAGTCCCGTTGCAGCCTGCAGTTCCTTTGGGGCCTGGGGGGCCATCCTGTCCCGGGAGACCCTGCAGGAGAACACAGACACAGAGACAACCGGAAGTCACACATCACACAGGAAGTGAGGTTACACAGCGATGCAGTACGGAACATTCAGATAAAATGTATGGTGTAGAACCATAGAGAATGATAGAGGCCTCTAGTGGCCAAAAGGCTGTCTTAGCATAGGCAGCGCCATTGAGGGCTTCCACCATTTTAATGTAGCCAACTGGGTGGGACTTATAACTTCATTGGCTGATCATTGGCTGATCCCTCCTGGTGACCCTGTTTCTCTCATGTCCAACTGGGTCATCAGGAAGGATCAGCTAATCGAGAAGAAGACAWTTGACTACTTAAAAATGTAGATTGCCTCAATGGCGCTGCCCATGCTGTCACAGACGCTATAATGGCACAGATACAAAGATGAGTCCTCTATCTATCTCTATGTGTACAACATAAATAATTGTTGTAAGATTAAATTTGAAATCGTGTCACTTCTATTCATTATATGTTCTATCTGCTCCCTGGATGTCATGTGATGTTAAAAACAGCCAATGATAGTTCAGTAAAGGTTCCACCGTCTCTCCACCAGAAGGGCTAGGCTATATAGATAAGCTAGGCTATATAGATAAGCTAGGCTATATAGATAAGCTASGCTATATAGTAAAAAGTGACAAATAAAAGTAGGAAACTCACTGGAATTCCTGATGTTCCGGGGAATCCAGGCAGTCCGGGAGGGCCCTGTGGGAACAAGGTGAATCAATAGGAGAGGAGGCTGGTGAGGGGAGGACGGCTCATAATAATGAATGGAATGGTATCAAGGTCATGGAAATCAGGTGTTTGATGTGCTTGAGACCATCCCATTGATTCCGTTACAGCCATTACTATAAGCCCGTCCTCCCCATTTAAAGTGACACCAGCCACCACTGATCAATAAAATACTCAGAGAAATGGTACATCAGACACAGTGGTGTAGTGCAGCGCTCTCTTACTTCTTTGAGAATACACGGAGCTGGTAWAACTATTTCTGGAAAATATATTCTGAGAAATTCTAAATAACTATATTTAATTACACTAACATTCAATGAAAAACAATAGCATAAAAAATGATAATTTATAATATGTARAGTTGCCTAGAGGTAAATTATGATTTCTTCCCGGTCTCCTGTCTGACGGTGGGGAGAATGAGAAAGAACTATAAGGTAGGTGTATGCACTGCGAAGGCCTATCACAGGCTTGACCACTTTGGCCAATCAGAACATTAAAATAAAAACATCTTAATTCCCCGTGTGTCTGCCTTGACGTTCATAAAACTCCACGGACCAACTCTTGGCTCAGAGACATATGTGACCACTACTTGGATATGGCGCCAAGGACACCCAAACCAGAGTGGTCACCGCAAAGCCCAAAGAGCCTCTCCGGATGTTGCTGTAGCCRTGCTTGAGATAGTTAGCCTACATTGGCTATTGGTTGAGACGCAGGGCTCGTTCTAACTTGGTTTGTCAGGGTGGGAAAATGGAAATGTGAATTCGGCCAAATTGGAGGTAATAATGCATTTTGGTTATTGTTTATTTAGATGTGTATGTCACGTTCGTCTTCCTCCTCTTCTGAGGAGGAGTAGTTGGAAGGATCGGAGGACCAATATGCAGCATGGTAAGTGTTCATCTTGAATTTATTTAGAAAAGAGAACACTGAACGAACTATACAAAAAATTACAAACCACGAACGTGAAGCTACCGAATAATAGTGCTGACACAAAACACTACACATAGACAATCACCCACAACCCACAATGACAAAACAGGCTACCTAAATATGGCTCCCAATCAGAGACAACGACTAACACCTGCCTCTGATTGAGAACCATATCAGGCCAAACACATAGAAATAGACAAACTAGACATACAACATAGAATGCCCACTCAGATCACACCCTGACCAAACAAAACATAGAAACATACAAAGCAAACTATGGTCAGGGCGTGACATTGTGAATACACTACACCAAAAACAGATTTTCTGACTGTTTTCTAAACGAATTCCTGCAATTTTTTTATGTTCACTATTTGGTCAATTGATTTGATAGCATGTTTAATCTATGCAAATACATTTTATGAATTGATAGTTCACCTCTGTTTTCTTTTATTCTGCAATAGGGAATATTGTAACCATGTGTTCAAGCTAATCAAATCAAAGTTTATTTATGATACATTGTGTAAGCTACACAATACAATGAAATGCCTACTTGCATTAAAGCTCTCCTCGCAAATAGTGCAATAATATGAAGCTATCATGTTATTTTGTATTTACATTAGGCTATAGCCTACAAATAGTGCAATGATATGAAGCTATATGTATTTTGTATTTACATTAGGCTATAGCCTACAAAATAGTGCAATGATATGAAGCTATATGTATTTGTATTTACATTAGGCATATAGCCTACAAATTAGTGCAATAATATGAAGCTATATGTTATTTTGTATTTACATTAGGCATATGCCTACAAATAGTGCAAAATATGAAGCTATATGTATTTGTATTTACATTAGGCTATAGCCTTACAATAAATAATGCAATGATATGAAGATTATTGTATTTGTATTTACATTAGGCTATAGCCTACAAAATAGTGCAATGATATGAAGCTATATGTATTTGTATTTACATTAGGCTATAGCCTACAAATAGCTGTACCACGTAGTCGTAGGCCTATTAGGATTTAGGCCTACTGCAATTTATTGTTGTTTGTTCCTGAACTGGCCGAATGGCAGAGCTTTCCTTCTTCAGCTATCCTTCGTTGCAAGATCTTGTCGCTGTTCTTTCAGCACCACGAAGTGGCTCCAATCGCTTAAAATGACACCTCATCAAGACCTGATGCCTAATAGTCCTACTCATCACTTACTATTAGAATTACAAGTAGAAGATTAGCACTTCTCACAATGGTGCTTGTTCGGGAAATGTAGATCAAAGATGAATCAATGTCTTGCAAGATCCCATAACGATGAATTAGTATTTTGCATAACAGAACCCGAATATAATAACGTACAAAGATACTGTTACACCAAACACAACCTCTCATTTCTAATTATATTTTAGGATGTGGTTAACTGAAGCTTAATAGTCACATTTTTTCTTCTCATGCGGCCAAAACCCAACAGTGTGATCCACTAGGCAGGACATATGTTTTGACTGAAACATAATACATATAAAACATACATATAAAAGCTACTAGTTTGTTAACACCGTCTGCTCTGATTCACTGACGAAACAATACTTCAAGAAGACCTGAACGCATATTCCCATCAAACTGATTGAGATCAATCAAATGGTTGGCATGGAGATGCAGTTGGGACGTTTCACCCGTAAAACGTGAATAACTATCATTCACGATGSACAGTGATGATGGCCTATTTGGAGATGAGGTAACCTATGCCTAACCTGGTGTTTGAGGGTATTAAAAACGTAACATTTTCTTTAGACAATAGGTGTGGGTAGACGTCACAACTGGAGGATGCACTATACACATATTAATGATATACGATTGAATTGGCCACATCTGTCCGTACAAACTTTGATTGAGGAGATTATGACGTGATTTATTTATTTTATTTTTTAAATAAAGCGCGCTCCCTCACCTAAAAATAATGCTCTACACCACTGATTGTACATTCACATCAGAAACCAATAAGGTTACTTCCCGTTTGTCTTGGAGTGAAACGAGGACATCTGGTGGGCTAAGGTGAGTACTACACTCTAGAGAGGGCCATTCGACTGTGTACTGAACTGGTATATGGAGTGAGACGTGAGACGTGTGTGGGCATGTCAGGTTACTCACTCGTATCCCTTTTGGTCCTCCAGACCCTGAAGTTCCGTCACTACCCTGAGAGAGAGAAGAAGGAGAAGTTGGGAGGGGGGGGGGGGGGGTCGTTTTTCAAGAGTCTAAATTCCCAGATATGGTCAGGTATGATGTATCTCCTACAACAAGATCCAGGAAGGACCTCCTACCTTCTCTCCCCTGCCACCGATGGGCCCTCAGGTCCGGGGTACCCCGGTACGCCCAGCTGACCCTGTAGTCCTGTAAACCCCTTTCACCCTGTGGAACACAGAACACAAAGTCATGACACTTCTTACAATGCATATTGCACACGGACAAAACAGTCATTACAAATCAGATCAGGAAATGATGTGTTAGGGTTGTTTTGTACAGTGGGTTTAGTGTGTGTGTATTTCCTCTCACCTTGACTCCTTTCACTCCGCTGCAGTCACACCTTGATCCCGCTGCACATCCATGACACGCCTGTAGGATGGAAAGAAAGAGATGGAGAGGGAGTGAGGAGAAAGAGTGAGAGAGGGGGGGAGAGGATCGGGGGGTAGAAAGAGAAAGCGAGAGAGAGAGAGTGTGTTAGACAGATGCTCATGTGTTGGTCATTTCTCAGACAGCTCAGTGTAGCAGAGGTCTATAACAGGGGTGGGCAACTCCCTTGTCATTTCTCAGACAGCTTAGTGTAGCAGAGGTCTATAACAGGGGTGGGCAACTCCCTTGGTCATTTCTCAGACAGCTTAGTGTAGCAGAGGTCTATAACAGGGGTGGGCAACTCCCTTGGTCATTTCTCAGACAGCTTAGTGTAGCAGAGGTCTATAACAGGGGTGGGCAACTCCCTGGTTCATTTCTCAGACAGCTTAGTGTAGCAGAGGTCTATAACAGGGGTGGGCAACTCCCTTGGTCATTTCTCAGCTCAGTGTAGCAGAGGTCTATAACAGGGTGGGCAACTCCAGTCCTCCAGGGCCTGATTGGTGTCACACTGTTTCTCCATCCCGAGCAAACACAGCTGATTAATCACATTGCATTCTAAACTGAAGATAAATAATTAGGTGATTATTGGAGTCAGGTGTGTAGCTGGGCAAAACTGCACCAATCTGGCCCTGGAAGACTGGAGTTGCCCACCCCTGGTCTAGAGGGTAGGAGACTGCAGTAATAGTCTGAGCACAGGGTCTGAGGTGTAACACGAAAACAGTGATTATATATTTACACACACACACACACACACACACACACCACACACACACCACACACACACACACACACACACACACACCAACACACACACACACACAACACACACACACACACACACACACACACACACACACACACACACACACACACACCACTAACACGTCCCCTACGTCAAAGAGCTGATAACTCAAGACCTGTGAAACATTAACATTACACAATACCACACTATAATATACAATACCCCTGTAATGTGAACATTACACTATACTTAATAAACTACACAACACTACACTACACTATACAGTGCAATGGAAAGTATTCAGACCCCTTGACTTTTTCCACATTTTGTTACGTTACAGCCTTATTACAAGTAATATGATCAATCCATAAATCATCTAGACCTACATGCAACAGTAGTCGTGCGTTTTGTTGCGTTGCGTTTTGCTGCCACTTTACTTTGCTAGCTGACAACTTTACGTTTTTTTTTGTTTGTTTTTGTTTTTAATTACCGTTTATATTTTTGGTTTTTTTCCATCGTAACTTTTTCCCTCATTCAACTTTTTCACCCGGACGCTTTATCTGGACATGGTTCGTCAACACCTTCAACAGCCGAAGCTAAGTAGTAACATTAACATGATGTCTTCTATTGCAGTCGCTGTACTCATAATGTACAGGAGAACGATCGCCTTACGGCGAGAATAGCTGTGCTACAAGCCCAGCTTCAGACGCAATCGTTAGGCAAGGGTAATTTCAGTGAGGAAAGGAAGAAACAGCGTCTGTGCCACCAGTAAGTACAGATAGTAACGTTAGTTAAATCCCCCGCACTGTCCCGCAGCCGGACAACTTTCTCATGGCTTCTGGAGGGAAATGCTGTTGGAATGCTCAACCGGTGTCGCTCATTCAGCCGACAGAACTTTCAACCGGTTCTCCCCATTATGTAGCGAGTCGAGGTCGGTCTGAGTCTTCTCTTGTCCTACTCCTCCGTTACGGGGTCTGAGACGCCGAAGGCTCCACCATTAGCTCTGACAAATTGAAAACCCTAGTCATTGGCGACTCCATTACCCGCAGTATTAGACTTAAAGCGAATCACCCAGCGATCATACACTGTTTACCAGGGGGCAGGGCTACCGACGTTAAGGCTAATCTAAAGATGGTGCTGGCTAAAGCTAAATCTGGCGAGTGTAGAGAGTATAGAGATATTGTTATCCACGTCGGCACCAACGATGTTAGGATGAAACAGTCAGAGGTCACCAAGTGCAACATAGCTTCAGCGTGTAAATCAGCTAGAAAGATGTGTCGGCATCGAGTATTGTCTCTGGCCCCCTCCAGTTAGGGGGAGTGACGAGCTTCTAAGCAGAGTCTCAGCACTCAATCGCGTGGTTGAAAACTGTTTTCTGCCCTCCCAAAAGATAGAATTTGTAGATAATTGGCCCTCTTTCTGGGACTCACCCACAAACAGGACCAAGCCTGACCTGCTGAGGAGTGACGGACTCCATCCTAGCTGGAGGGTGCTCTCATCTTATCTACCAACATAGACAGGGCTCTAACTCCTCTAGCCCCACAATGAAATAGGGTGCAGGCCAGCAGCAGGCTCG